>NW_027460647.1:0-46858 GCF_050947875.1 Dermacentor variabilis | reverse complement strand
TCGTGTGGTTTTGCAGAAAACTGCGTCCGCGTCTACCAAAAGATGCATGCGCATGCTTAAAACGCGCTTTGGCACAAATCCATATGCGGATGTTAAAAAGAGCAGCATCGGCATGCTTTTCACGTCGTTTGGTAGAAATCCACGCGCGCGTTCTGCCAAAAGCACCATTTGCATGCCTATCGTGTGGTTTTGCAGAAAACTGCGTCCGCGTCTACCAAAAGATGCATGCGCATGCTTAAAACGCGTTTTGGCACAAATCCATGTGCGGGTGCTAAAAAGAGCAGCATCGGCATGCTTTTCACGTCGTTTGGTAGAAATCCACGCGCGCGTTCTGCCAAAAGCACCATTTGCATGCCTATCGTGTGGTTTTGCAGAAAACTGCGTCCGCGTCTACCAAAAGATGCATGCGCATGCTTAAAACGCGTTTTGGCACAAATCCATGTGCGGATGTTAAAAAGAGCAGCATCGGCATGCTTTTCACGTCGTTTGGTAGAAATCCACGCGCGCGTTCTGCCAAAAGGACCATTTGCATGCATATCGTGTGGTTTTGCAGAAAACTGCGTCCGCGTCTACCATAAGATGCATGCGCATGCTTAAAACGCGTTTTGGCACAAATCCATGTGCGGGTGCTAAAAAGAGCAGCATCGGCATGCTTTTCACGTCGTTTGGTAGAAATCCACACGCGCGTTCTGCCAAAAGCACCATTTGCATGCCTATCGTGTGGTTTTGCAGAAAACTGCGTCCGCGTCTACCGAAAGATGCATGCGCATGCTTAAAACGCGCTTTGGCACAAATCCATGTGCGGATGTTAAAAAGAGCAGCATCGGCATGCTTTTCACGTCGTTTGGTAGAAATCCACGCGCGCGTTCTGCCAAAAGCACCATTTGCATGCATATCGTGTGGTTTTGCAGAAAACTGCGTCCGCGTCTACCAAAAGATGCATGCGCATGCTTAAAACGCGTTTTGGCACAAATCCATGTGCGGGTGCTAAAAAGAGCAGCATCGGCATGCTTTTCACGTCGTTTGGTAGAAATCCACACGCGCGTTCTGCCAAAAGCACCATTTGCATGCCTATCGTGTGGTTTTGCAGAAAACTGCGTCCGCGTCTACCAAAAGATGCATGCGCATGCTTAAAACGCGCTTTGGCACAAATCCATGTGCGGATGTTAAAAAGAGCAGCATCGGCATGCTTTTCACGTCGTCTGGTACAAATCCACGCGCGCGTTCTGCCAAAAGCACCATTTGCATGCATATCGTGTGGTTTTGCAGAAAACTGCGTCCGCGTCTACCAAAAGATGCATGCGCATGCTTAAAACGCGTTTTGGCACAAATGCATGTGCGGGTGCTAAAAAGAGTAGCATCGGCATGCTTTTCACGTCGTTTGGTAGAAATCCACACGCGCGTTCTGCCAAAAGCACCATTTGCATGCCTATCGTGTGGTTTTGCAGAAAACTGCGTCCGCGTCTACCAAAAGATGCATGCGCATGCTTAAAACGCGCTTTGGCACAAATCCATGTGCGGATGTTAAAAAGAGCAGCATCGGCATGCTTTTCACGTCGTTTGGTAGAAATCCACACGCGCGTTCTGCCAAAAGCACCATTTGCATGCATATCGTGTGGTTTTGCAGAAAACTGCGTCCGCGTCTACCAAAAGATGCATGTGCATGCTAAAAACGCGTTTTGGCACAAATCCATGTGCGGATGTTAAAAAGAGCAGCATCGGCATGCTTTTCACGTCGTTTGTAGAAATCCACGCGCGCGTTCTGCCAAAAGCACCATTTGCATGCATATCGTGTGGTTTTGCAGAAAACTGCGTCCGCGTCTACCAAAAGATGCATGCGCATGCTTAAAACGCGTTTTGGCACAAATCCATGTGCGGGTGCTAAAAAGAGCAGCATCGGCATGCTTTTCACGTCGTTTGGTAGAAATCCACACGCGCGTTCTGCCAAAAGCACCATTTGCATGCCTATCGTGTGGTTTTGCAGAAAACTGCGTCCGCGTCTACCAAAATATGCATGCGCATGCTTAAAACGCGTTTTGGCACAAATCCATGTGCGGGTGCTAAAAAGAGCAGCATCGGCATGCTTTTCACGTCGTTTGGTAGAAATCCACACGCGCGTTCTGCCAAAAGCACCATTTGCATGCCTATCGTGTGGTTTTGCAGAAAACTGCGTCCGCGTCTACCAAAAGATGCATGCGCATGCTTAAAACGCGCTTTGGCACAAATCCATGTGCGGATGTTAAAAAGAGCAGCATCGGCATGCTTTTCACGTCGTTTGGTAGAAATCCACGCGCGCGTTCTGCCAAAAGCACCATTTGCATGCATATCGTGTGGTTTTGCAGAAAACTGAGTCCGCGTCTACCAAAAGATGCATGCGCATGCTTAAAACGCGTTTTGGCACAAATCCATGTGCGGGTGCTAAAAAGAGCAGCATCGGCATGCTTTTCACGTCGTTTGGTAGAAATCCACACGCGCGTTCTGCCAAAAGCACCATTTGCATGCCTATCGTGTGGTTTTGCAGAAAACTGCGTCCGCGTCTACCAAAAGATGCATGCGCATGCTTAAAACGCGCTTTGGCACAAATCCATGTGCGGATGTTAAAAAGAGCAGCATCGGCATGCTTTTCACGTCGTTTGGTAGAAATCCACGCGCGCGTTCTGCCAAAAGCACCATTTGCATGCCTATCGTGTGGTTTTGCAGAAAACTGCGTCCGCGTCTACCAAAAGATGCATGCGCATGCTTAAAACGCGTTTTGGCACAAATCCATGTGCGGGTGCTAAAAAGAGCAGCATCGGCATGCTTTTCACGTCGTTTGGTAGAAATCCACGCGCGCGTTCTGCCAAAAGCACCATTTGCATGCCTATCGTGTGGTTTTGCAGAAAACTGCGTCCGCGTCTACCAAAAGATGCATGCGCATGCTTAAAACGCGTTTTGGCACAAATCCATGTGCGGATGTTAAAAAGAGCAGCATCGGCATGCTTTTCACGTCGTTTGGTAGAAATCCACGCGCGCGTTCTGCCAAAAGGACCATTTGCATGCATATCGTGTGGTTTTGCAGAAAACTGCGTCCGCGTCTACCAAAAGATGCATGCGCATGCTTAAAACGCGTTTTGGCACAAATCCATGTGCGGGTGCTAAAAAGAGCAGCATCGGCATGCTTTTCACGTCGTTTGTAGAAATCCACACGCGCGTTCTGCCAAAAGCACCATTTGCATGCCTATCGTGTGGTTTTGCAGAAAACTGCGTCCGCGTCTACCAAAAGATGTATGCGCATGCTTAAAACGCGCTTTGGCACAAATCCATGTGCGGATGTTAAAAAGAGCAGCATCGGCATGCTTTTCACGTCGTTTGGTAGAAATCCACGCGCACGTTCTGCCAAAAGCACCATTTGCATGCATATCGTGTGGTTTTGCAGAAAACTGCGTCCGCGTCTACCAAAAGATGCATGCGCATGCTTAAAACGCGTTTTGGCACAAATCCATGTGCGGGTGCTAAAAAGAGCAGCATCGGCATGCTTTTCACGTCGTTGGTAGAAATCCACACGCGCGTTCTGCCAAAAGCACCATTTGCATGCATATCGTGTGGTTTTGCAGAAAACTGCGTCCGCGTCTACCAAAAGATGCATGCGCATGCTTAAAACGCGCTTTGGCACAAATCCATGTGCGGATGTTAAAAAGAGCAGCGTCGGCATGCTTTTCACGTCGTTTGGTAGAAATCCACGCGCGCGTTCTGCCAAAAGCACCATTTGCATGCATATCGTGTGGTTTTGCAGAAAACTGCGTCCGCGTCTACCAAAAGATGCATGCGCATGCTTAAAACGCGTTTTGGCACAAATCCATGTGCGGGTGCTAAAAAGAGCAGCATCGGCATGCTTTTCACGTCGTTTGGTAGAAATCCACACGCGCGTTCTGCCAAAAGCACCATTTGCATGCATATCGTGTGGTTTTGCAGAAAACTGCGTCCGCGTCTACCAAAAGATGCATGTGCATGCTAAAAACGCGTTTTGGCACAAATCCATGTGCGGGTGCTAAAAAGAGCAGCATCGGCATGCTTTTCACGTCGTTTGGTAGAAATCCACGCGCGCGTTCTGCCAAAAGCACCATTTGCATGCCTATCGTGTGGTTTTGCAGAAAACTGCGTCCGCGTCTACCAAAAGATGCATGCGCATGCTTAAAACGCGTTTTGGCACAAATCCATGTGCGGGTGCTAAAAAGAGCAGCATCGGCATGCTTTTCACGTCGTTTGGTAGAAATCCACACGCGCGTTCTGCCAAAAGCACCATTTGCATGCCTATCGTGTGGTTTTGCAGAAAACTGCGTCCGCGTCTACCAAAAGATGCATGCGCATGCTTAAAACGCGCTTTGGCACAAATCCATGTGCGGATGTTAAAAAGAGCAGCATCGGCATGCTTTTCACGTCGTTTGGTAGAAATCCACGCGCGCGTTCTGCCAAAAGCACCATTTGCATGCATATCGTGTGGTTTTGCATAAAACTGCGTCCGCGTCTACCAAAAGATGCATGCGCATGCTTAAAACGCGTTTTGGCACAAATCCATGTGCGGGTGCTAAAAAGAGCAGCATCGGCATGCTTTTCACGTCGTTTGGTAGAAATCCACACGCGCGTTCTGCCAAAAGCACCATTTGCATGCCTATCGTGTGGTTTTGCAGAAAACTGCGTCCGCGTCTACCAAAAGATGCATGCGCATGCTTAAAACGCGCTTTGGCACAAATCCATGTGCGGATGTTAAAAAGAGCAGCATCGGCATGCTTTTCACGTCGTTTGGTAGAAATCCACATGCGCGTTCTGCCAAAAGCACCATTTGCATGCATATCGTGTGGTTTTGCAGAAAACTGCGTCCGCGTCTACCAAAAGATGCATGTGCATGCTAAAAACGCGTTTTGGCACAAATCCATGTGCGGATGTTAAAAAGAGCAGCATCGGCATGCTTTTCACGTCGTTTGGTAGAAATCCACGCGCGCGTTCTGCCAAAAGCACCATTTGCATGCATATCGTGTGGTTTTGCAGAAAACTGCGTCCGCGTCTACCAAAAGATGCATGCGCATGCTTAAAACGCGTTTTGGCACAAATCCATGTGCGGGTGCTAAAAAGAGCAGCATCGGCATGCTTTTCACGTCGTTTGGTAGAAATCCACACGCGCGTTCTGCCAAAAGCACCATTTGCATGCATATCGTGTGGTTTTGCAGAAAACTGCGTCCGCGTCTACCAAAAGATGCATGTGCATGCTAAAAACGCGTTTTGGCACAAATCCATGTGCGGGTGCTAAAAAGAGCAGCATCGGCATGCTTTTCACGTCGTTTGGTAGAAATCCACGCGCGCGTTCTGCCAAAAGCACCATTTGCATGCCTATCGTGTGGTTTTGCAGAAAACTGCGTCCGCGTCTACCAAAAGATGCATGCGCATGCTTAAAACGCGTTTTGGCACAAATCCATGTGCGGGTGCTAAAAAGAGCAGCATCGGCATGCTTTTCACGTCGTTTGGTAGAAATCCACACGCGCGTTCTGCCAAAAGCACCATTTGCATGCCTATCGTGTGGTTTGCAGAAAACTGCGTCCGCGTCTACCAAAAGATGCATGCGCATGCTTAAAACGCGCTTTGGCACAAATCCATGTGCGGATGTTAAAAAGAGCAGCATCGGCATGCTTTTCACGTCGTTTGGTAGAAATCCACGCGCGCGTTCTGCCAAAAGCACCATTTGCATGCATATCGTGTGGTTTTGCAGAAAACTGCGTCCGCGTCTACCAAAAGATGCATGCGCATGCTTAAAACGCGTTTTGGCACAAATCCATGTGCGGGTGCTAAAAAGAGCAGCATCGGCATGCTTTTCACGTCGTTTGGTAGAAATCCACACGCGCGTTCTGCCAAAAGCACCATTTGCATGCCTATCGTGTGGTTTTGCAGAAAACTGCGTCCGCGTCTACCAAAAGATGCATGCGCATGCTTAAAACGCGCTTTGGCACAAATCCATGTGCGGATGTTAAAAAGAGCAGCATCGGCATGCTTTTCACGTTGTTTGGTAGAAATCCACATGCGCGTTCTGCCAAAAGCACCATTTGCATGCATATCGTGTGGTTTTGCAGAAAACTGCGTCCGCGTCTACCAAAAGATGCATGTGCATGCTAAAAACGCGTTTTGGCACAAATCCATGTGCGGATGTTAAAAAGAGCAGCATCGGCATGCTTTTCACGTCGTTTGGTAGAAATCCACGCGCGCGTTCTGCCAAAAGCACCATTTGCATGCATATCGTGTGGTTTTGCAGAAAACTGCGTCCGCGTCTACCAAAAGATGCATGCGCATGCTTAAAACACGTTTTGGCACAAATCCATGTGCGGGTGCTAAAAAGAGCAGCATCGGCATGCTTTTCACGTCGTTTGGTAGAAATCCACACGCGCGTTCTGCCAAAAGCACCATTTGCATGCCTATCGTGTGGTTTTGCAGAAAACTGCGTCCGCGTCTACCAAAAGATGCATGCGCATGCTTAAAACGCGTTTTGGCACAAATCCATGTGCGGGTGCTAAAAAGAGCAGCATCGGCATGCTTTTCACGTCGTTTGGTAGAAATCCACACGCGCGTTCTGCCAAAATCACCATTTGCATGCCTATCGTGTGGTTTTGCAGAAAACTGCGTCCGCGTCTACCAAAAGATGCATGCGCATGCTTAAAACGCGCTTTGGCACAAATCCATGTGCGGATGTTAAAAAGAGCAGCATCGGCATGCTTTTCACGTCGTTTGGTAGAAATCCACGCGCGCGTTCTGCCAAAAGCACCATTTGCATGCATATCGTGTGGTTTTGCAGAAAACTGCGTCCGCGTCTACCAAAAGATGCATGCGCATGCTTAAAACGCGTTTTGGCACAAATCCATGTGCGGGTGCTAAAAAGAGTAGCATCGGCATGCTTTTCACGTCGTTTGGTAGAAATCCACACGCGCGTTCTGCCAAAAGCACCATTTGCATGCCTATCGTGTGGTTTTGCAGAAAACTGCGTCCGCGTCTACCAAAAGATGCATGCGCATGCTTAAAACGCGCTTTGGCACAAATCCATGTGCGGATGTTAAAAAGAGCAGCATCGGCATGCTTTTCACGTCGTTTGGTAGAAATCCACACGCGCGTTCTGCCAAAAGCACCATTTGCATGCATATCGTGTGGTTTTGCAGAAAACTGCGTCCGCGTCTACCAAAAGATGCATGTGCATGCTATAAACGCGTTTTGGCACAAATCCATGTGCGGATGTTAAAAAGAGCAGCATCGGCATGCTTTTCACGTCGTTTGGTAGAAATCCACGCGCGCGTTCTGCCAAAAGCACCATTTGCATGCATATCGTGTGGTTTTGCAGAAACTGCGTCCGCGTCTACCAAAAGATGCATGCGCATGCTTAAAACGCGTTTTGGCACAAATCCATGTGCGGATGTTAAAAAGAGCAGCATCGGCATGCTTTTCACGTCGTTTGGTAGAAATCCACGCGCGCGTTCTGCCAAAAGCACCATTTGCATGCATATCGTGTGGTTTTGCAGAAAACTGCGTCCGCGTCTACCAAAAGATGCATGCGCATGCTTAAAACGCGTTTTGGCACAAATCCATGTGCGGGTGCTAAAAAGAGCAGCATCGGCATGCTTTTCACGTCGTTTGGTAGAAATCCACACGCGCGTTCTGCCAAAAGCACCATTTGCATGCATATCGTGTGGTTTTGCAGAAAACTGCGTCCGCGTCTACCAAAAGATGCATGCGCATGCTTAAAACGCGCTTTGGCACAAATCCATGTGCGGATGTTAAAAAGAGCAGCGTCGGCATGCTTTTCACGTCGTTTGGTAGAAATCCACGCGCGCGTTCTGCCAAAAGCACCATTTGCATGCATATCGTGTGGTTTTGCAGAAAACTGCGTCCGCGTCTACCAAAAGATGCATGCGCATGCTTAAAACGCGTTTTGGCACAAATCCATGTGCGGGTGCTAAAAAGAGCAGCATCGGCATGCTTTTCACGTCGTTTGGTAGAAATCCACACGCGCGTTCTGCCAAAAGCACCATTTGCATGCATATCGTGTGGTTTTGCAGAAAACTGCGTCCGCGTCTACCAAAAGATGCATGTGCATGCTAAAAACGCGTTTTGGCACAAATCCATGTGCGGGTGCTAAAAAGAGCAGCATCGGCATGCTTTTCACGTCGTTTGGTAGAAATCCACGCGCGCGTTCTGCCAAAAGCACCATTTGCATGCCTATCGTGTGGTTTTGCAGAAAACTGCGTCCGCGTCTACCGAAAGATGCATGCGCATGCTTAAAACGCGCTTTGGCACAAATCCATGTGCGGATGTTAAAAAGAGCAGCATCGGCATGCTTTTCACGTCGTTTGGTAGAAATCCACGCGCGCGTTCTGCCAAAAGCACCATTTGCATGCATATCGTGTGGTTTTGCAGAAAACTGCGTCCGCGTCTACCAAAAGATGCATGCGCATGCTTAAAACGCGTTTTGGCACAAATCCATGTGCGGGTGCTAAAAAGAGCAGCATCGGCATGCTTTTCACGTCGTTTGGTAGAAATCCACACGCGCGTTCTGCCAAAAGCACCATTTGCATGCCTATCGTGTGGTTTTGCAGAAAACTGCGTCCGCGTCTACCAAAAGATGCATGCGCATGCTTAAAACGCGCTTTGGCACAAATCCATGTGCGGATGTTAAAAAGAGCAGCATCGGCATGCTTTTCACGTCGTTTGGTAGAAATCCACGCGCGCGTTCTGCCAAAAGCACCATTTGCATGCATATCGTGTGGTTTTGCAGAAAACTGCGTCCGCGTCTACCAAAAGATGCATGCGCATGCTTAAAACGCGTTTTGGCACAAATCCATGTGCGGGTGCTAAAAAGAGTAGCATCGGCATGCTTTTCACGTCGTTTGGTAGAAATCCACACGCGCGTTCTGCCAAAAGCACCATTTGCATGCCTATCGTGTGGTTTTGCAGAAAACTGCGTCCGCGTCTACCAAAAGATGCATGCGCATGCTTAAAACGCGCTTTGGCACAAATCCATGTGCGGATGTTAAAAAGAGCAGCATCGGCATGCTTTTCACGTCGTTTGGTAGAAATCCACGCGCGCGTTCTGCCAAAAGCACCATTTGCATGCATATCGTGTGGTTTTGCAGAAAACTGCGTCCGCGTCTACCAAAAGATGCATGCGCATGCTTAAAACGCGCTTTGGCACAAATCCATGTGCGGATGTTAAAAAGAGCAGCATCGGCATGCTTTTCACGTCGTTTGGTAGAAATCCACACGCGCGTTCTGCCAAAAGCACCATTTGCATGCATATCGTGTGGTTTTGCAGAAAACTGCGTCCGCGTCTACCAAAAGATGCATGCGCATGCTTAAAACGCGTTTTGGCACAAATCCAATTGCGGGTGCTAAAAAGAGCAGCATCGGCATGCTTTTCACGTCGTTTGGTAGAAATCCACGCGCGCGTTCTGCCAAAAGCACCATTTGCATGCCTATCGTGTGGTTTTGCAGAAAACTGCGTCCGCGTCTACCAAAGATGCATGCGCATGCTTAAAACGCGCTTTGGCACAAATCCATGTGCGGATGTTAAAAAGAGCAGCATCGGCATGCTTTTCACGTCGTTTGGTAGGAATCCACACGCGCGTTCTGCCAAAAGCACCATTTGCATGCATATCGTGTGGTTTTGCAGAAAACTGCGTCCGCGTCTACCAAAAGATGCATGTGCATGCTAAAAACGCGTTTTGGCACAAATCCATGTGCGGATGTTAAAAAGAGCAGCATCGGCATGCTTTTCACGTCGTTTGGTAGAAATCCACGCGCGCGTTCTGCCAAAAGCACCATTTGCATGCATATCGTGTGGTTTTGCAGAAAACTGCGTCGCGTCTACCAAAAGATGCATGCGCATGCTTAAAACGCGTTTTGGCACAAATCCATGTGCGGGTGCTAAAAAGAGCAGCATCGGCATGCTTTTCACGTCGTTTGGTAGAAATCCACACGCGCGTTCTGCAAAAAGCACCATTTGCATGCCTATCGTGTGGTTTTGCAGAAAACTGCGTCCGCGTCTACCAAAAGATGCATGCGCATGCTTAAAACGCGCTTTGGCACAAATCCATGTGCGGATGTTAAAAAGAGCAGCATCGGCATGCTTTTCACGTCGTTTGGTAGAAATCCACGCACGCGTTCTGCCAAAAGCACCATTTGCATGCATATCGTGTGGTTTTGCAGAAAACTGCGTCCGCGTCTACCAAAAGATGCATGCGCATGCTTAAAACGCGTTTTGGCACAAATCCATGTGCGGGTGCTAAAAAGAGCAGCATCGGCATGCTTTTCACGTCGTTTGGTAGAAATCCACACGCGCGTTCTGCCAAAAGCACCATTTGCATGCATATCGTGTGGTTTTGCAGAAACTGCGTCCGCGTCTACCAAAAGATGCATGTGCATGCTAAAAACGCGTTTTGGCACAAATCCATGTGCGGGTGCTAAAAAGAGCAGCATCGGCATGCTTTTCACGTCGTTTGGTAGAAATCCACGCGCGCGTTCTGCCAAAAGCACCATTTGCATGCATATCGTATGGTTTTGCAGAAAACTGCGTCCGCGTCTACCAAAAGATGCATGCGCATGCTTAAAACGCGTTTTGGCACAAATCCATGTGCGGGTGCTAAAAAGAGCAGCATCGGCATGCTTTTCACGTCGTTTGGTAGAAATCCACACGCGCGTTCTGCCAAAAGCACCATTTGCATGCCTATCGTGTGGTTTTGCAGAAAACTGCGTCCGCGTCTACCAAAAGATGCATGCGCATGCTTAAAACGCGTTTTGGCACAAATCCAATTGCGGGTGCTAAAAAGAGCAGCATCGGCATGCTTTTCACGTCGTTTGGTAGAAATCCACGCGCGCGTTCTGCCAAAAGCACCATTTGCATGCATATCGTGTGGTTTTGCAGAAAACTGCGTCCGCGTCTACCAAAAGATGCATGCGCGTGCTTAAAACGCGTTTTGGCACAAATCCATGTGCGGGTGCTAAAAAGAGCAGCATCGGCATGCTTTTCACGTCGTTTGGTAGAAATCCACACGCGCGTTCTGCCAAAAGCACCATTTGCATGCCTATCGTGTGGTTTTGCAGAAAACTGCGTCCGCGTCTACCAAAAGATGCATGCGCATGCTTAAAACGCGCTTTGGCACAAATCCATGTGCGGATGTTAAAAAGAGCAGCATCGGCATGCTTTTCACGTCGTTTGGTAGAAATCCACACGCGCGTTCTGCCAAAAGCACCATTTGCATGCATATCGTGTGGTTTTGCAGAAAACTGCGTCCGCGTCTACCAAAAGATGCATGTGCATGCTAAAAACGCGTTTTGGCACAAATCCATGTGCGGATGTTAAAAGAGCAGCATCGGCATGCTTTTCACGTCGTTTGGTAGAAATCCACGCGCGCGTTCTGCCAAAAGCACCATTTGCATGCATATCGTGTGGTTTTGCAGAAAACTGCGTCCGCGTCTACCAAAAGATGCATGCGCATGCTTAAAACGCGTTTTGGCACAAATCCATGTGCGGGTGCTAAAAAGAGCAGCATCGGCATGCTTTTCACGTCGTTTGGTAGAAATCCACACGCGCGTTCTGCCAAAAGCACCATTTGCATGCCTATCGTGTGGTTTTGCAGAAAACTGCGTCCGCGTCTACCAAAAGATGCATGCGCATGCTTAAAACGCGTTTTGGCACAAATCCATGTGCGGGTGCTAAAAAGAGCAGCATCGGCATGCTTTTCACGTCGTTTGGTAGAAATCCACACGCGCGTTCTGCCAAAAGCACCATTTGCATGCCTATCGTGTGGTTTTGCAGAAAACTGCGTCCGCGTCTACCAAAAGATGCATGCGCATGCTTAAAACGCGTTTTGGCACAAATCCATGTGCGGGTGCTAAAAAGAGTAGCATCGGCATGCTTTTCACGTCGTTTGGTAGAAATCCACACGCGCGTTCTGCCAAAAGCACCATTTGCATGCCTATCGTGTGGTTTTGCAGAAAACTGCGTCCGCGTCTACCAAAAGATGCATGCGCATGCTTAAAACGCGCTTTGGCACAAATCCATGTGCGGATGTTAAAAAGAGCAGCATCGGCATGCTTTTCACGTCGTTTGGTAGAAATCCACGCGCGCGTTCTGCCAAAAGCACCATTTGCATGCATATCGTGTGGTTTTGCAGAAAACTGCGTCCGCGTCTACCAAAAGATGCATGCGCATGCTTAAAACGCGTTTTGGCACAAATCCATGTGCGGGTGCTAAAAAGAGTAGCATCGGCATGCTTTTCACGTCGTTTGGTAGAAATCCACACGCGCGTTCTGCCAAAAGCACCATTTGCATGCCTATCGTGTGGTTTTGCAGAAAACTGCGTCCGCGTCTACCAAAAGATGCATGCGCATGCTTAAAACGCGCTTTGGCACAAATCCATGTGCGGATGTTAAAAAGAGCAGCATCGGCATGCTTTTCACGTCGTTTGGTAGAAATCCACACGCGCGTTCTGCCAAAAGCACCATTTGCATGCATATCGTGTGGTTTTGCAGAAAACTGCGTCCGCGTCTACCAAAAGATGCATGTGCATGCTAAAAACGCGTTTTGGCACAAATCCATGTGCGGATGTTAAAAAGAGCAGCATCGGCATGCTTTTCACGTCGTTTGGTAGAAATCCACGCGCGCGTTCTGCCAAAAGCACCATTTGCATGCATATCGTGTGGTTTTGCAGAAAACTGCGTCCGCGTCTACCAAAAGATGCATGCGCATGCTTAAAACGCGTTTTGGCACAAATCCATGTGCGGGTGCTAAAAAGAGCAGCATCGGCATGCTTTTCACGTCGTTTGGTAGAAATCCACACGCGCGTTCTGCCAAAAGCACCATTTGCATGCCTATCGTGTGGTTTTGCAGAAACTGCGTCCGCGTCTACCAAAAGATGCATGCGCATGCTTAAAACGCGCTTTGGCACAAATCCATGTGCGGATGTTAAAAAGAGCAGCATCGGCATGCTTTTCACGTCGTTTGGTAGAAATCCACGCGCGCGTTCTGCCAAAAGCACCATTTGCATGCATATCGTGTGGTTTTGCAGAAAACTGCGTCCGCGTCTACCAAAAGATGTATGCGCATGCTTAAAACGCGTTTTGGCACAAACCCATGTGCGGGTGCTAAAAAGAGCAGCATCGGCATGCTTTTCACGTCGTTTGGTAGAAATCCACACGCGCGTTCTGCCAAAAGCACCATTTGCATGCATATCGTATGGTTTTGCAGAAAACTGCGTCCGCGTCTACCAAAAGATGCATGCGCATGCTTAAAACGCGTTTTGGCACAAATCCATGTGCGGGTGCTAAAAAGAGCAGCATCGGCATGCTTTTCACGTCGTTTGGTAGAAATCCACACGCGCGTTCTGCCAAAAGCACCATTTGCATACCTATCGTGTGGTTTTGCAGAAAACTGCGTCCGCGTCTACCAAAAGATGCATGCGCATGCTTAAAACGCGTTTTGGCACAAATCCAATTGCGGGTGCTAAAAAGAGCAGCATCGGCATGCTTTTCACGTCGTTTGGTAGAAATCCACACGCGCGTTCTGCCAAAAGCACCATTTGCATGCATATCGTGTGGTTTTGCAGAAAACTGCGTCCGCGTCTACCAAAAGATGCATGCGCGTGCTTAAAACGCGTTTTGGCACAAATCCATGTGCGGGTGCTAAAAAGAGCAGCATCGGCATGCTTTTCACGTCGTTTGGTAGAAATCCACACGCGCGTTCTGCCAAAAGCACCATTTGCATGCCTATCGTGTGGTTTTGCAGAAAACTGCGTCCGCGTCTACCAAAAGATGCATGCGCATGCTTAAAACGCGCTTTGGCACAAATCCATGTGCGGATGTTAAAAAGAGCAGCATCGGCATGCTTTTCACGTCGTTTGGTAGAAATCCACACGCGCGTTCTGCCAAAAGCACCATTTGCATGCATATCGTGTGGTTTTGCAGAAAACTGCGTCCGCGTCTACCAAAAGATGCATGTGCATGCTAAAAACGCGTTTTGGCACAAATCCATGTGCGGATGTTAAAAAGAGCAGCATCGGCATGCTTTTCACGTCGTTTGGTAGAAATCCACGCGCGCGTTCTGCCAAAAGTACCATTTGCATGCATATCGTGTGGTTTTGCAGAAAACTGCGTCCGCGTCTACCAAAAGATGCATGCGCATGCTTAAAACGCGTTTTGGCACAAATCCATGTGCGGGTGCTAAAAAGAGCAGCATCGGCATGCTTTTCACGTCGTTTGGTAGAAATCCACACGCGCGTTCTGCCAAAAGCACCATTTGCATGCCTATCATGTGGTTTTGCAGAAAACTGCGTCCGCGTCTACCAAAAGATGCATGCGCATGCTTAAAACGCGTTTTGGCACAAATCCATGTGCGGGTGCTAAAAAGAGCAGCATCGGCATGCTTTTCACGTCGTTTGGTAGAAATCCACACGCGCGTTCTGCCAAAAGCACCATTTGCATGCCTATCGTGTGGTTTTGCAGAAAACTGCGTCCGCGTCTACCAAAAGATGCATGCGCATGCTTAAAACGCGTTTTGGCACAAATCCATGTGCGGGTGCTAAAAAGAGTAGCATCGGCATGCTTTTCACGTCGTTTGGTAGAAATCCACACGCGCGTTCTGCCAAAAGCACCATTTGCATGCCTATCGTGTGGTTTTGCAGAAAACTGCGTCCGCGTCTACCAAAAGATGCATGCGCATGCTTAAAACGCGCTTTGGCACAAATCCATGTGCGGATGTTAAAAAGAGCAGCATCGGCATGCTTTTCACGTCGTTTGGTAGAAATCCACGCGCGCGTTCTGCCAAAAGCACCATTTGCATGCATATCGTGTGGTTTTGCAGAAAACTGCGTCCGCGTCTACCAAAAGATGCATGCGCATGCTTAAAACGCGTTTTGGCACAAATCCATGTGCGGGTGCTAAAAAGAGCAGCATCGGCATGCTTTTCACGTCGTTTGGTAGAAATCCACACGCGCGTTCTGCCAAAAGCACCATTTGCATGCATATCGTGTGGTTTTGCAGAAAACTGCGTCCGCGTCTACCAAAAGATGCATGCGCATGCTTAAAACGCGCTTTGGCACAAATCCATATGCGGATGTTAAAAAGAGCAGCGTCGGCATGCTTTTCACGTCGTTTGGTAGAAATCCACACGCGCGTTCTGCCAAAAGCACCATTTGCATGCCTATCGTGTGGTTTTGCAGAAAACTGCGTCCGCGTCTACCAAAAGATGCATGCGCATGCTTAAAACGCGCTTTGGCACAAATCCATGTGCGGATGTTAAAAAGAGCAGCATCGGCATGCTTTTCACGTCGTTTGGTAGAAATCCACGCGCGCGTTCTGCCAAAAGCACCATTTGCATGCATATCGTGTGGTTTTGCAGAAAACTGCGTCCGCGTCTACCAAAAGATGCATGCGCATGCTTAAAACGCGTTTTGGCACAAATCCATGTGCGGGTGCTAAAAAGAGCAGCATCGGCATGCTTTTCACGTCGTTTGGTAGAAATCCACACGCGCGTTCTGCCAAAAGCACCATTTGCATGCATATTGTGTGGTTTTGCAGAAAACTGCGTCCGCGTCTACCAAAAGATGCATGTGCATGCTAAAAACGCGTTTTGGCACAAATCCATGTGCGGGTGCTAAAAAGAGCAGCATCGGCATGCTTTTCACGTCGTTTGGTAGAAATCCACGCGCGCGTTCTGCCAAAAGCACCATTTGCATGCATATCGTATGGTTTTGCAGAAAACTGCGTCCGCGTCTACCAAAAGATGCATGCGCATGCTCAAAACGCGTTTTGGCACAAATCCATGTTCGGGTGCTAAAAAGAGCAGCATCGGCATGCTTTTCACGTCGTTTGGTAGAAATCCACACGCGCGTTCTGCCAAAAGCACCATTTGCATGCCTATCGTGTGGTTTTGCAGAAAACTGCGTCCGCGTCTACCAAAAGATGCATGCGCATGCTTAAAACGCGTTTTGGCACAAATCCAATTGCGGGTGCTAAAAAGAGCAGCATCGGCATGCTTTTCACGTCGTTTGGTAGAAATCCACGCGCGCGTTGTGCCAAAAGCACCATTTGCATGCATATCGTGTGGTTTTGCAGAAAACTGCGTCCGCGTCTACCAAAAGATGCATGCGCATGCTTAAAACGCGTTTTGGCACAAATCCATGTGCGGGTGCTAAAAAGAGCAGCATCGGCATGCTTTTCACGTCGTTTGGTAGAAATCCACACGCGCGTTCTGCCAAAAGCACCATTTGCATGCCTATCGTGTGGTTTTGCAGAAAACTGCGTCCGCGTCTACCAAAAGATGCATGCGCATGCTTAAAACGCGCTTTGGCACAAATCCATGTGCGGATGTTAAAAAGAGCAGCATCGCATGCTTTTCACGTCGTTTGGTAGAAATCCACACGCGCGTTCTGCCAAAAGCACCATTTGCATGCATATCGTGTGGTTTGCAGAAAACTGCGTCCGCGTCTACCAAAAGATGCATGTGCATGCTAAAAACGCGTTTTGGCACAAATCCATGTGCGGATGTTAAAAAGAGCAGCATCGGCATGCTTTTCACGTCGTTTGGTAGAAATCCACGCGCGCGTTCTGCCAAAAGCACCATTTGCATGCATATCGTGTGGTTTTGCAGAAAACTGCGTCCGCGTCTACCAAAAGATGCATGCGCATGCTTAAAACGCGTTTTGGCACAAATCCATGTGCGGGTGCTAAAAAGAGCAGCATCGGCATGCTTTTCACGTCGTTTGGTAGAAATCCACACGCGCGTTCTGCCAAAAGCACCATTTGCATGCCTATCGTGTGGTTTTGCAGAAAACACTGCGTCCGCGTCTACCAAAAGATGCATGCGCATGCTTAAAACGCGTTTTGGCACAAATCTATGTGCGGGTGCTAAAAAGAGCAGCATCGGCATGCTTTTCACGTCGTTTGGTAGAAATCCACACGCGCGTTCTGCCAAAAGCACCATTTGCATGCCTATCGTGTGGTTTTGCAGAAAACTGCGTCCGCGTCTACCAAAAGATGCATGCGCATGCTTAAAACGCGTTTTGGCACAAATCCATGTGCGGGTGCTAAAAAGTTCAGCATCGGCATGCTTTTCACGTCGTTTGGTAGAAATCCACACGCGCGTTCTGCCAAAAGCACCATTTGCATGCCTATCGTGTGGTTTTGCAGAAAACTGCGTCCGCGTCTACCAAAAGATGCATGCGCATGCTTAAAACGCGCTTTGGCACAAATCCATGTGCGGATGTTAAAAAGAGCAGCATCGGCATGCTTTTCACGTCGTTTGGTAGAAATCCACGCGCGCGTTCTGCCAAAAGCACCATTTGCATGCATATCGTGTGGTTTTGCAGAAAACTGCGTCCGCGTCTACCAAAAGATGCATGCGCATGCTTAAAACGCGTTTTGGCACAAATCCATGTGCGGGTGCTAAAAAGAGTAGCATCGGCATGCTTTTCACGTCGTTTGGTAGAAATCCACACGCGCGTTCTGCCAAAAGCACCATTTGCCTGCCTATCGTGTGGTTTTGCAGAAAACTGCGTCCGCGTCTACCAAAAGATGCATGCGCATGCTTAAAACGCGCTTTGGCACAAATCCATGTGCGGATGTTAAAAAGAGCAGCATCGGCATGCTTTTCACGTCGTTTGGTAGAAATCCACACGCGCGTTCTGCCAAAAGCACCATTTGCATGCATATCGTGTGGTTTTGCAGAAAACTGCGTCCGCGTCTACCAAAAGATGCATGTGCATGCTAAAAACGCGTTTTGGCACAAATCCATGTGCGGATGTTAAAAAGAGCAGCATCGGCATGCTTTTCACGTCGTTTGGTAGAAATCCACGCGCGCGTTCTGCCAAAAGCACCATTTGCATGCATATCGTGTGGTTTTGCAGAAAACTGCGTCCGCGTCTACCAAAAGATGCATGCGCATGCTTAAAACGCGTTTTGGCACAAATCCATGTGCGGGTGCTAAAAAGAGCAGCATCGGCATGCTTTTCACGTCGTTTGGTAGAAATCCACACGCGCGTTCTGCCAAAAGCACCATTTGCATTCCTATCGTGTGGTTTTGCAGAAAACTGCGTCCGCGTCTACCAAAAGATGCATGCGCATGCTTAAAACGCGTTTTGGCACAAATCCATGTGCGGGTGCTAAAAAGAGCAGCATCGGCATGCTTTTCACGTCGTTTGGTAGAAATCCACGCGCGCGTTCTGCCAAAAGCACCATTTGCATGCCTATCGTGTGGTTTTGCAGAAAACTGCGTCCGCGTCTACCAAAAGATGCATGCGCATGCTTAAAACGCGTTTTGGCACAAATCCATGTGCGGATGTTAAAAAGAGCAGCATCGGCATGCTTTTCACGTCGTTTGGTAGAAATCCACGCGCGCGTTCTGCCAAAAGGACCATTTGCATGCATATCGTGTGGTTTTGCAGAAAACTGCGTCCGCGTCTACCATAAGATGCATGCGCATGCTTAAAACGCGTTTTGGCACAAATCCATGTGCGGGTGCTAAAAAGAGCAGCATCGGCATGCTTTTCACGTCGTTTGGTAGAAATCCACACGCGCGTTCTGCCAAAAGCACCATTTGCATGCCTATCGTGTGGTTTTGCAGAAAACTGCGTCCGCGTCTACCGAAAGATGCATGCGCATGCTTAAAACGCGCTTTGGCACAAATCCATGTGCGGATGTTAAAAAGAGCAGCATCGGCATGCTTTTCACGTCGTTTGGTAGAAATCCACGCGCGCGTTCTGCCAAAAGCACCATTTGCATGCATATCGTGTGGTTTTGCAGAAAACTGCGTCCGCGTCTACCAAAAGATGCATGCGCATGCTTAAAACGCGTTTTGGCACAAATCCATGTGCGGGTGCTAAAAAGAGCAGCATCGGCATGCTTTTCACGTCGTTTGGTAGAAATCCACACGCGCGTTCTGCCAAAAGCACCATTTGCATGCCTATCGTGTGGTTTTGCAGAAAACTGCGTCCGCGTCTACCAAAAGATGCATGCGCATGCTTAAAACGCGCTTTGGCACAAATCCATGTGCGGATGTTAAAAAGAGCAGCATCGGCATGCTTTTCACGTCGTCTGGTACAAATCCACGCGCGCGTTCTGCCAAAAGCACCATTTGCATGCATATCGTGTGGTTTTGCAGAAAACTGCGTCCGCGTCTACCAAAAGATGCATGCGCATGCTTAAAACGCGTTTTGGCACAAATCCATGTGCGGGTGCTAAAAAGAGTAGCATCGGCATGCTTTTCACGTCGTTTGGTAGAAATCCACACGCGCGTTCTGCCAAAAGCACCATTTGCATGCCTATCGTGTGGTTTTGCAGAAAACTGCGTCCGCGTCTACCAAAAGATGCATGCGCATGCTTAAAACGCGCTTTGGCACAAATCCATGTGCGGATGTTAAAAAGAGCAGCATCGGCATGCTTTTCACGTCGTTTGGTAGAAATCCACACGCGCGTTCTGCCAAAAGCACCATTTGCATGCATATCGTGTGGTTTTGCAGAAAACTGCGTCCGCGTCTACCAAAAGATGCATGTGCATGCTAAAAACGCGTTTTGGCACAAATCCATGTGCGGATGTTAAAAAGAGCAGCATCGGCATGCTTTTCACGTCGTTTGGTAGAAATCCACGCGCGCGTTCTGCCAAAAGCACCATTTGCATGCATATCGTGTGGTTTTGCAGAAAACTGCGTCCGCGTCTACCAAAAGATGCATGCGCATGCTTAAAACGCGTTTTGGCACAAATCCATGTGCGGGTGCTAAAAAGAGCAGCATCGGCATGCTTTTCACGTCGTTTGGTAGAAATCCACACGCGCGTTCTGCCAAAAGCACCATTTGCATGCCTATCGTGTGGTTTTGCAGAAAACTGCGTCCGCGTCTACCAAAAGATGCATGCGCATGCTTAAAACGCGTTTTGGCACAAATCCATGTGCGGGTGCTAAAAAGAGCAGCATCGGCATGCTTTTCACGTCGTTTGGTAGAAATCCACACGCGCGTTCTGCCAAAAGCACCATTTGCATGCCTATCGTGTGGTTTTGCAGAAAACTGCGTCCGCGTCTACCAAAAGATGCATGCGCATGCTTAAAACGCGCTTTGGCACAAATCCATGTGCGGATGTTAAAAAGAGCAGCATCGGCATGCTTTTCACGTCGTTTGGTAGAAATCCACGCGCGCGTTCTGCCAAAAGCACCATTTGCATGCATATCGTGTGGTTTTGCAGAAAACTGCGTCCGCGTCTACCAAAAGATGCATGCGCATGCTTAAAACGCGTTTTGGCACAAATCCATGTGCGGGTGCTAAAAAGAGTAGCATCGGCATGCTTTTCACGTCGTTTGGTAGAAATCCACACGCGCGTTCTGCCAAAAGCACCATTTGCATGCCTATCGTGTGGTTTTGCAGAAAACTGCGTCCGCGTCTACCAAAAGATGCATGCGCATGCTTAAAACGCGCTTTGGCACAAATCCATGTGCGGATGTTAAAAAGAGCAGCATCGGCATGCTTTTCACGTCGTTTGGTAGAAATCCACACGCGCGTTCTGCCAAAAGCACCATTTGCATGCATATCGTGTGGTTTTGCAGAAAACTGCGTCCGCGTCTACCAAAAGATGCATGTGCATGCTAAAAACGCGTTTTGGCACAAATCCATGTGCGGATGTTAAAAAGAGCAGCATCGGCATGCTTTTCACGTCGTTTGGTAGAAATCCACGCGCGCGTTCTGCCAAAAGCACCATTTGCATGCATATCGTGTGGTTTTGCAGAAAACTGCGTCCGCGTCTACCAAAAGATGCATGCGCATGCTTAAAACGCGTTTTGGCACAAATCCATGTGCGGGTGCTAAAAAGAGCAGCATCGGCATGCTTTTCACGTCGTTTGGTAGAAATCCACACGCGCGTTCTGCCAAAAGCACCATTTGCATGCCTATCGTGTGGTTTTGCAGAAAACTGCGTCCGCGTCTACCAAAAGATGCATGCGCATGCTTAAAACGCGTTTTGGCACAAATCCATGTGCGGGTGCTAAAAAGAGCAGCATCGGCATGCTTTTCACGTCGTTTGGTAGAAATCCACACGCGCGTTCTGCCAAAAGCACCATTTGCATGCCTATCGTGTGGTTTTGCAGAAAACTGCGTCCGCGTCTACCAAAAGATGCATGCGCATGCTTAAAACGCGCTTTGGCACAAATCCATGTGCGGATGTTAAAAAGAGCAGCATCGGCATGCTTTTCACGTCGTTTGGTAGAAATCCACGCGCGCGTTCTGCCAAAAGCACCATTTGCATGCATATCGTGTGGTTTTGCAGAAAACTGCGTCCGCGTCTACCAAAAGATGCATGCGCATGCTTAAAACGCGTTTTGGCACAAATCCATGTGCGGGTGCTAAAAAGAGCAGCATCGGCATGCTTTTCACGTCGTTTGGTAGAAATCCACACGCGCGTTCTGCCAAAAGCACCATTTGCATGCATATCGTGTGGTTTTGCAGAAAACTGCGTCCGCGTCTACCAAAAGATGCATGCGCATGCTTAAAACGCGCTTTGGCACAAATCCATGTGCGGATGTTAAAAAGAGCAGCGTCGGCATGCTTTTCACGTCGTTTGGTAGAAATCCACGCGCGCGTTCTGCCAAAAGCACCATTTGCATGCATATCGTGTGGTTTTGCAGAAAACTGCGTCCGCGTCTACCAAAAGATGCATGCGCATGCTTAAAACGCGTTTTGGCACAAATCCATGTGCGGGTGCTAAAAAGAGCAGCATCGGCATGCTTTTCACGTCGTTTGGTAGAAATCCACACGCGCGTTCTGCCAAAAGCACCATTTGCATGCATATCGTGTGGTTTTGCAGAAAACTGCGTCCGCGTCTACCAAAAGATGCATGTGCATGCTAAAAACGCGTTTTGGCACAAATCCATGTGCGGGTGCTAAAAAGAGCAGCATCGGCATGCTTTTCACGTCGTTTGGTAGAAATCCACGCGCGCGTTCTGCCAAAAGCACCATTTGCATGCCTATCGTGTGGTTTTGCAGAAAACTGCGTCCGCGTCTACCAAAAGATGCATGCGCATGCTTAAAACGCGCTTTGGCACAAATCCATGTGCGGATGTTAAAAAGAGCAGCATCGGCATGCTTTTCACGTCGTTTGGTAGAAATCCACGCGCGCGTTCTGCCAAAAGCACCATTTGCATGCATATCGTGTGGTTTTGCAGAAAACTGCGTCCGCGTCTACCAAAAGATGCATGCGCATGCTTAAAACGCGTTTTGGCACAAATCCATGTGCGGGTGCTAAAAAGAGCAGCATCGGCATGCTTTTCACGTCGTTTGGTAGAAATCCACACGCGCGTTCTGCCAAAAGCACCATTTGCATGCCTATCGTGTGGTTTTGCAGAAAACTGCGTCCGCGTCTACCAAAAGATGCATGCACATGCTTAAAACGCGCTTTGGCACAAATCCATGTGCGTATGTTAAAAAGAGCAGCATCGGCATGCTTTTCACGTCGTTTGGTAGAAATCCACGCGCGCGTTCTGCCAAAAGCACCATTTGCATGCATATCGTGTGGTTTTGCAGAAAACTGCGTCCGCGTCTACCAAAAGATGCATGCGCATGCTTAAAACGCGTTTTGGCACAAATCCATGTGCGGGTGCTAAAAAGAGCAGCATCGGCATGCTTTTCACGTCGTTTGGTAGAAATCCACACGCGCGTTCTATTAAAAGCACCATTTGCATGCCTATAGTGTGGTTTTGCAGAAAACTGCGTCCGCGTCTACCAAAAGATGCATGCGCATGCTTAAAACGCGCTTTGGCACAAATCCATGTGCGGATGTTAAAAAGAGCAGCATCGGCATGCTTTTCACGTCGTTTGGTAGAAATCCACACGCGCGTTCTGCCAAAAGCACCATTTGCATGCATATCGTGTGGTTTTGCCGAAAACTGCGTCCGCGTCTACCAAAAGATGCATGTGCATGCTAAAAACGCGTTTTGGCACAAATCCATGTGCGGATGTTAAAAAGAGCAGCATCGGCATGCTTTTCACGTCGTTTGGTAGAAATCCACGCGCGCGTTCTGCCAAAAGCACCATTTGCATGCATATCGTGTGGTTTTGCAGAAAACTGCGTCCGCGTCTACCAAAAGATGCATGCGCATGCTTAAAACGCGTTTTGGCACAAATCCATGTGCGGGTGCTAAAAAGAGCAGCATCGGCATGCTTTTCACGTCGTTTGGTAGAAATCCACACGCGCGTTCTGCCAAAAGCACCATTTGCATGCCTATCGTGTGGTTTTGCAGAAAACTGCGTCCGCGTCTACCAAAAGATGCATGCGCATGCTTAAAACGCGTTTTGGCACAAATCCATGTGCGGGTGCTAAAAAGAGCAGCATCGGCATGCTTTTCACGTCGTTTGGTAGAAATCCACACGCGCGTTCTGCCGAAAGCACCATTTGCATGCCTATCGTGTGGTTTTGCAGAAAACTGCGTCCGCGTCTACCAAAAGATGCATGCACATGCTTAAAACGCGCTTTGGCACAAATCCATGTGCGGATGTTAAAAAGAGCAGCATCGGCATGCTTTTCACGTCGTTTGGTAGAAATCCACGCGCGCCTTCTGCCAAAAGCACCATTTGCATGCATATCGTGTGGTTTTGCAGAAAACTGCGTCCGCGTCTACCAAAAGATGCATGCGCATGCTTAAAACGCGTTTTGGCACAAATCCATGTGCGGGTGCTAAAAAGAGCAGCATCGGCATGCTTTTCACGTCGTTTGGTAGAAATCCACACGCGCGTTCTGCCAAAAGCACCATTTGCATGCCTATCGTGTGGTTTTGCAGAAAACTGCGTCCGCGTCCACCAAAAGATGCATGCGCATGCTTAAAACGCGCTTTGGCACAAATCCATGTGCGGATGTTAAAAAGAGCAGCATCGGCATGCTTTTCACGTCGTTTGGTAGAAATCCACACGCGCGTTCTGCCAAAAGCACCATTTGCATGCATATCGTGTGGTTTTGCAGAAAACTGCGTCCGCGTCTACCAAAAGATGCATGTGCATGCTAAAAACGCGTTTTGGCACAAATCCATGTGCGGATGTTAAAAAGAGCAGCATCGGCATGCTTTTCACGTCGTTTGGTAGAAATCCACGCGCGCGTTCTGCTAAAAGCACCATTTGCATGCATATCGTGTGGTTTTGCAGAAAACTGCGTCCGCGTCTACCAAAAGATGCATGCGCATGCTTAAAACGCGTTTTGGCACAAATCCATGTGCGGGTGCTAAAAAGAGCAGCATCGGCATGCTTTTCACGTCGTTTGGTAGAAATCCACACGCGCGTTCTGCCAAAAGCACCATTTGCATGCCTATCGTGTGGTTTTGCAGAAAACTGCGTCCGCGTCTACCAAAAGATGCATGCGCATGCTTAAAACGCGTTTTGGCACAAATCCATGTGCGGGTGCTAAAAAGAGCAGCATCGGCATGCTTTTCACGTCGTTTGGTAGAAATCCACACGCGCGTTCTGCCAAAAGCACCATTTGCATGCCTATCGTGTGGTTTTGCAGAAAACTGCGTCCGCGTCTACCAAAAGATGCATGCGCATGCTTAAAACGCGCTTTGGCACAAATCCATGTGCGGATGTTAAAATGAGCAGCATCGGCATGCTTTTCACGTCGTTTGGTAGAAATCCACGCGCGCGTTCTGCCAAAAGCACCATTTGCATGCCTATCGTGTGGTTTTGCAGAAAACTGCGTCCGCGTCTACCAAAAGATGCATGCGCATGCTTAAAACGCGTTTTGGCACAAATCCATGTGCGGGTGCTAAAAAGAGCAGCATCGGCATGCTTTTCACGTCGTTTGGTAGAAATCCACGCGCGCGTTCTGCCAAAAGCACCATTTGCATGCCTATCGTGTGGTTTTGCAGAAAACTGCGTCCGCGTCTACCAAAAGATGCATGCGCATGCTTAAAACGCGTTTTGGGACAAATCCATGTGCGGATGTTAAAAAGAGCAGCATCGGCATGCTTTTCACGTCGTTTGGTAGAAATCCACACGCGCGTTCTGCCAAAAGCACCATTTGCATGCCTATCGTGTGGTTTTGCAGAAAACTGCGTCCGCGTCTACCAAAAGATGCATGCGCATGCTTAAAACGCGCTTTGGCACAAATCCATGTGCGGATGTTAAAAAGAGCAGCATCGGCATGCTTTTCACGTCGTTTGGTAGAAATCCACGCGCGCGTTCTGCCAAAAGCACCATTTGCATGCATATCGTGTGGTTTTGCAGAAAACTGCGTCCGCGTCTACCAAAAGATGCATGCGCATGCTTAAAACGCGCTTTGGCACAAATCCATGTGCGGATGTTAAAAAGAGCAGCATCGGCATGCTTTTCACGTCGTTTGGTAGAAATCCACGCGCGCGTTCTGCCAAAAGCACCATTTGCATGCATATCGTGTGGTTTTGCAGAAAACTGCGTCCGCGTCTACCAAAAGATGCATGCGCATGCTTAAAACGCGTTTTGGCACAAATCCATGTGCGGGTGCTAAAAAGAGCAGCATCGGCATGCTTTTCACGTCGTTTGGTAGAAATCCACACGCGCGTTCTGCCAAAAGCACCATTTGCATGCATATTGTGTGGTTTTGCAGAAAACTGCGTCCGCGTCTACCAAAAGATGCATGTGCATGCTAAAAACGCGTTTTGGCACAAATCCATGTGCGGGTGCTAAAAAGAGCAGCATCGGCATGCTTTTCACGTCGTTTGGTAGAAATCCACGCGCGCGTTCTGCCAAAAGCACCATTTGCATGCATATCGTATGGTTTTGCAGAAAACTGCGTCCGCGTCTACCAAAAGATGCATGCGCATGCTCAAAACGCGTTTTGGCACAAATCCATGTTCGGGTGCTAAAAAGAGCAGCATCGGCATGCTTTTCACGTCGTTTGGTAGAAATCCACACGCGCGTTCTGCCAAAAGCACCATTTGCATGCCTATCGTGTGGTTTTGCAGAAAACTGCGTCCGCGTCTACCAAAAGATGCATGCGCATGCTTAAAACGCGTTTTGGCACAAATCCAATTGCGGGTGCTAAAAAGAGCAGCATCGGCATGCTTTTCACGTCGTTTGGTAGAAATCCACGCGCGCGTTGTGCCAAAAGCACCATTTGCATGCATATCGTGTGGTTTTGCAGAAAACTGCGTCCGCGTCTACCAAAAGATGCATGCGCATGCTTAAAACGCGTTTTGGCACAAATCCATGTGCGGGTGCTAAAAAGAGCAGCATCGGCATGCTTTTCACGTCGTTTGGTAGAAATCCACACGCGCGTTCTGCCAAAAGCACCATTTGCATGCCTATCGTGTGGTTTTGCAGAAAACTGCGTCCGCGTCTACCAAAAGATGCATGCGCATGCTTAAAACGCGCTTTGGCACAAATCCATGTGCGGATGTTAAAAAGAGCAGCATCGGCATGCTTTTCACGTCGTTTGGTAGAAATCCACACGCGCGTTCTGCCAAAAGCACCATTTGCATGCATATCGTGTGGTTTTGCAGAAAACTGCGTCCGCGTCTACCAAAAGATGCATGTGCATGCTAAAAACGCGTTTTGGCACAAATCCATGTGCGGATGTTAAAAAGAGCAGCATCGGCATGCTTTTCACGTCGTTTGGTAGAAATCCACGCGCGCGTTCTGCCAAAAGCACCATTTGCATGCATATCGTGTGGTTTTGCAGAAAACTGCGTCCGCGTCTACCAAAAGATGCATGCGCATGCTTAAAACGCGTTTTGGCACAAATCCATGTGCGGGTGCTAAAAAGAGCAGCATCGGCATGCTTTTCACGTCGTTTGGTAGAAATCCACACGCGCGTTCTGCCAAAAGCACCATTTGCATGCCTATCGTGTGGTTTTGCAGAAAACTGCGTCCGCGTCTACCAAAAGATGCATGCGCATGCTTAAAACGCGTTTTGGCACAAATCCATGTGCGGGTGCTAAAAAGAGCAGCATCGGCATGCTTTTCACGTCGTTTGGTAGAAATCCACACGCGCGTTCTGCCAAAAGCACCATTTGCATGCCTATCGTGTGGTTTTGCAGAAAACTGCGTCCGCGTCTACCAAAAGATGCATGCGCATGCTTAAAACGCGCTTTGGCACAAATCCATGTGCGGATGTTAAAAAGAGCAGCATCGGCATGCTTTTCACGTCGTTTGGTAGAAATCCACGCGCGCGTTCTGCCAAAAGCACCATTTGCATGCATATCGTGTGGTTTTGCAGAAAACTGCGTCCGCGTCTACCAAAAGATGCATGCGCATGCTTAAAACGCGTTTTGGCACAAATCCATGTGCGGGTGCTAAAAAGAGTAGCATCGGCATGCTTTTCACGTCGTTTGGTAGAAATCCACACGCGCGTTCTGCCAAAAGCACCATTTGCCTGCCTATCGTGTGGTTTTGCAGAAAACTGCGTCCGCGTCTACCAAAAGATGCATGCGCATGCTTAAAACGCGCTTTGGCACAAATCCATGTGCGGATGTTAAAAAGAGCAGCATCGGAATGCTTTTCACGTCGTTTGGTAGAAATCCACACGCGCGTTCTGCCAAAAGCACCATTTGCATGCATATCGTGTGGTTTTGCAGAAAACTGCGTCCGCGTCTACCAAAAGATGCATGCGCATGCTTAAAACGCGTTTTGGCACAAATCCATGTGCGGGTGCTAAAAAGAGCAGCATCGGCATGCTTTTCACGTCGTTTGGTAGAAATCCACACGCGCGTTCTGCCAAAAGCACCATTTGCATGCCTATCGTGTGGTTTTGCAGAAAACTGCGTCCGCGTCTACCAAAAGATGCATGCACATGCTTAAAACGCGCTTTGGCACAAATCCATGTGCGTATGTTAAAAAGAGCAGCATCGGCATGCTTTTCACGTCGTTTGGTAGAAATCCACACGCGCGTTCTGCCAAAAGCACCATTTGCATGCATATCGTGTGGTTTTGCAGAAAACTGCGTCCGCGTCTACCAAAAGATGCATGCGCATGCTTAAAACGCGCTTTGGCACAAATCCATGTGCGGATGTTAAAAAGAGCAGCGTCGGCATGCTTTTCACGTCGTTTGGTAGAAATCCACGCGCGCGTTCTGCCAAAAGCACCATTTGCATGCATATCGTGTGGTTTTGCAGAAAACTGCGTCCGCGTCTACCAAAAGATGCATGCGCATGCTTTAAACGCGTTTTGGCACAAATCCATGTGCGGGTGCTAAAAAGAGCAGCATCGGCATGCTTTTCACGTCGTTTGGTAGAAATCCACACGCGCGTTCTGCCAAAAGCACCATTTGCATGCATATCGTGTGGTTTTGCAGAAAACTGCGTCCGCGTCTACCAAAAGATGCATGTGCATGCTAAAAACGCGTTTTGGCACAAATCCATGTGCGGGTGCTAAAAAGAGCAGCATCGGCATGCTTTTCACGTCGTTTGGTAGAAATCCACGCGCGCGTTCTGCCAAAAGCACCATTTGCATGCCTATCGTGTGGTTTTGCAGAAAACTGCGTCCGCGTCTACCAAAAGATGCATGCGCATGCTTAAAACGCGCTTTGGCACAAATCCATGTGCGGATGTTAAAAAGAGCAGCATCGGCATGCTTTTCACGTCGTTTGGTAGAAATCCACGCGCGCGTTCTGCCAAAAGCACCATTTGCATGCATATCGTGTGGTTTTGCAGAAAACTGCGTCCGCGTCTACCAAAAGATGCATGCGCATGCTTAAAACGCGTTTTGGCACAAATCCATGTGCGGGTGCTAAAAAGAGCAGCATCGGCATGCTTTTCACGTCGTTTGGTAGAAATCCACACGCGCGTTCTGCCAAAAGCACCATTTGCATGCCTATCGTGTGGTTTTGCAGAAAACTGCGTCCGCGTCTACCAAAAGATGCATGCACATGCTTAAAACGCGCTTTGGCACAAATCCATGTGCGTATGTTAAAAAGAGCAGCATCGGCATGCTTTTCACGTCGTTTGGTAGAAATCCACGCGCGCGTTCTGCCAAAAGCACCATTTGCATGCATATCGTGTGGTTTTGCAGAAAACTGCGTCCGCGTCTACCAAAAGATGCATGCGCATGCTTAAAACGCGTTTTGGCACAAATCCATGTGCGGGTGCTAAAAAGAGCAGCATCGGCATGCTTTTCACGTCGTTTGGTAGAAATCCACACGCGCGTTCTATTAAAAGCACCATTTGCATGCCTATAGTGTGGTTTTGCAGAAAACTGCGTCCGCGTCTACCAAAAGATGCATGCGCATGCTTAAAACGCGCTTTGGCACAAATCCATGTGCGGATGTTAAAAAGAGCAGCATCGGCATGCTTTTCACGTCGTTTGGTAGAAATCCACACGCGCGTTCTGCCAAAAGCACCATTTGCATGCATATCGTGTGGTTTTGCAGAAAACTGCGTCCGCGTCTACCAAAAGATGCATGTGCATGCTAAAAACGCGTTTTGGCACAAATCCATGTGCGTATGTTAAAAAGAGCAGCATCGGCATGCTTTTCACGTCGTTTGGTAGAAATCCACACGCGCGTTCTGCCAAAAGCACCATTTGCATGCATATCGTGTGGTTTTGCAGAAAACTGCGTCCGCGTCTACCAAAAGATGCATGCGCATGCTTAAAACGCGTTTTGGCACAAATCCTTGTGCGGGTGCTAAAAAGAGCAGCATCGGCATGCTTTTCACGTCGTTTGGTAGAAATCCACACGCGCGTTCTGCCAAAAGCACCATTTGCATGCCTATCGTGTGGTTTTGCAGAAAACTGCGTCCGCGTCTACCAAAAGATGCATGCGCATGCTTAAAACGCGCTTTGGCACAAATCCATATGCGGATGTTAAAAAGAGCAGCATCGGCATGCTTTTCACGTCGTTTGGTAGAAATCCACGCGCGCGTTCTGCCAAAAGCACCATTTGCATGCGTATCGTGTGGTTTTGCAGAAAACTGCGTCCGCGTCTACCAAAAGATGCATGCGCATGCTTAAAACGCGTTTTGGCACAAATCCATGTGCGGGTGCTAAAAAGAGCAGCATCGGCATGCTTTTCACGTCGTTTGGTAGAAATCCACACGCGCGTTCTGCCAAAAGCACCATTTGCATGCCTATCGTGTGGTTTTGCAGAAAACTGCGTCCGCGTCTACCAAAAGATGCATGCGCATGCTTAAAACGCGCTTTGGCACAAATCCATGTGCGGATGTTAAAAAGAGCAGCATCGGCATGCTTTTCACGTCGTTTGGTAGAAATCCACACGCGCGTTCTGCCAAAAGCACCATTTGCATGCATATCGTGTGGTTTTGCAGAAAACTGCGTCCGCGTCTACCAAAAGATGCATGTGCATGCTAAAAACGCGTTTTGGCACAAATCCATGTGCGGATGTTAAAAAGAGCAGCATCGGCATGCTTTTCACGTCGTTTGGTAGAAATCCACGCGCGCGTTCTGCCAAAAGCACCATTTGCATGCATATCGTGTGGTTTTGCAGAAAACTGCGTCCGCGTCTACCAAAAGATGCATGCGCATGCTTAAAACGCGTTTTGGCACAAATCCATGTGCGGGTGCTAAAAAGAGCAGCATCGGCATGCTTTTCACGTCGTTTGGTAGAAATCCACACGCGCGTTCTGCCAAAAGCACCATTTGCATGCCTATCGTGTGGTTTTGCAGAAAACTGCGTCCGCGTCTACCAAAAGATGCATGCGCATGCTTAAAACGCGCTTTGGCACAAATCCATGTGCGGATGTTAAAATGAGCAGCATCGGCATGCTTTTCACGTCGTTTGGTAGAAATCCACGCGCGCGTTCTGCCAAAAGCACCATTTGCATGCATATCGTGTGGTTATGCAGAAAACTGCGTCCGCGTCTACCAAAAGATGCATGCGCATGCTTAAAACGCGTTTTGGCACAAATCCTTGTGCGGGTGCTAAAAAGAGCAGCATCGGCATGCTTTTCACGTCGTTTGGTAGAAATCCACACGCGCGTTCTGCCAAAAGCACCATTTGCATGCCTATCGTGTGGTTTTGCAGAAAACTGCGTCCGCGTCTACCAAAAGATGCATGCGCATGCTTAAAACGCGCTTTGGCACAAATCCATGTGCGGATGTTAAAAAGAGCAGCATCGGCATGCTTTTCACGTCGTTTGGTAGAAATCCACGCGCGCGTTCTGCCAAAAGCACCATTTGCATGCATATCGTGTGGTTTTGCAGAAAACTGCGTCCGCGTCTACCAAAAGATGCATGCGCATGCTTAAAACGCGTTTTGGCACAAATCCATGTGCGGGTGCTAAAAAGAGCAGCATCGGCATGCTTTTCACGTCGTTTGGTAGAAATCCACACGCGCGTTCTGCCAAAAGCACCATTTGCATGCCTATCGTGTGGTTTTGCAGAAAACTGCGTCCGCGTCTACCAAAAGATGCATGCACATGCTTAAAACGCGCTTTGGCACAAATCCATGTGCGTATGTTAAAAAGAGCAGCATCGGCATGCTTTTCACGTCGTTTGGTAGAAATCCACGCGCGCGTTCTGCCAAAAGCACCATTTGCATGCATATCGTGTGGTTTTGCAGAAAACTGCGTCCGCGTCTACCAAAAGATGCATGCGCATGCTTAAAACGCGTTTTGGCACAAATCCATGTGCGGGTGCTAAAAAGAGCAGCATCGGCATGCTTTTCACGTCGTTTGGTAGAAATCCACACGCGCGTTCTATTAAAAGCACCATTTGCATGCCTATAGTGTGGTTTTGCAGAAAACTGCGTCCGCGTCTACCAAAAGATGCATGCGCATGCTTAAAACGCGCTTTGGCACAAATCCATGTGCGGATGTTAAAAAGAGCAGCATCGGCATGCTTTTCACGTCGTTTGGTAGAAATCCACACGCGCGTTCTGCCAAAAGCACCATTTGCATGCATATCGTGTGGTTTTGCAGAAAACTGCGTCCGCGTCTACCAAAAGATGCATGTGCATGCTAAAAACGCGTTTTGGCACAAATCCATGTGCGTATGTTAAAAAGAGCAGCATCGGCATGCTTTTCACGTCGTTTGGTAGAAATCCACACGCGCGTTCTGCCAAAAGCACCATTTGCATGCATATCGTGTGGTTTTGCAGAAAACTGCGTCCGCGTCTACCAAAAGATGCATGCGCATGCTTAAAACGCGTTTTGGCACAAATCCTTGTGCGGGTGCTAAAAGAGCAGCATCGGCATGCTTTTCACGTCGTTTGGTAGAAATCCACACGCGCGTTCTGCCAAAAGCACCATTTGCATGCCTATCGTGTGGTTTTGCAGAAAACTGCGTCCGCGTCTACCAAAAGATGCATGCGCATGCTTAAAACGCGCTTTGGCACAAATCCATATGCGGATGTTAAAAAGAGCAGCATCGGCATGCTTTTCACGTCGTTTGGTAGAAATCCACGCGCGCGTTCTGCCAAAAGCACCATTTGCATGCATATCGTGTGGTTTTGCAGAAAACTGCGTCCGCGTCTACCAAAAGATGCATGCGCATGCTTAAAACGCGTTTTGGCACAAATCCATATGTGCGGGTGCTAAAAAGAGCAGCATCGGCATGCTTTTCACGTCGTTTGGTAGAAATCCACAGCGCGCGTTCTGCCAAAAGCACCATTTGCATGCCTATCGTGTGGTTTTGCAGAAAACTGCGTCCGCGTCTACAAAAGATGCATGCGCATGCTTAAAAACGCGCTTTGCACAAATCCATGTGCGGATGTTAAAAAGAGCAGCATCGGCATGCTTTTCACGTCGTTTGGTAGAAATCCACACGCGCGTTCTGCCAAAAGCACCATTTGCATGCATATCGTGTGGTTTTGCAGAAAACTGCGTCCGCGTCTATCCAAAAGATGCATGTGCATGCTAAAAACGCGTTTTGGCACAAATCCATGTGTCGGATGTTAAAAAGAGCAGCATCGGCATGCTTTTCACGTCGTTTGGTAGAAATCCACGCGCGCGTTCTGCCAAAAGCACCATTTGCATGCATATCGTGTGGTTTTGCAGAAAACTGCGTCCGCGTCTACCAAAAGATGCATGCGCATGCTTAAAACGCGTTTTGGCACAAATCCATGTGCGGGTGCTAAAAAGAGCAGCATCGGCATGCTTTTCACGTCGTTTGGTAGAAATCCACACGCGCGTTCTGCCAAAAGCACCATTTGCATGCCTATCGTGTGGTTTTGCAGAAAACTGCGTCCGCGTCTACCAAAAGATGCATGCGCATGCTTAAAACGCGCTTTGGCACAAATCCATGTGCGGATGTTAAAATGAGCAGCATCGGCATGCTTTTCACGTCGTTTGGTAGAAATCCACGCGCGCGTTCTGCCAAAAGCACCATTTGCATGCATATCGTGTGGTTTTGCAGAAAACTGCGTCCGCGTCTACCAAAAGATGCATGCGCATGCTTAAAACGCGTTTTGGCACAAATCCTTGTGCGGGTGCTAAAAAGAGCAGCATCGCATGCTTTTCACGTCGTTTGGTAGAAATCCACACGCGCGTTCTGCCAAAAGCACCATTTGCATGCCTATCGTGTGGTTTGCAGAAAACTGCGTCCGCGTCTACCAAAAGATGCATGCGCATGCTTAAAACGCGCTTTGGCACAAATCCATATGCGGATGTTAAAAAGAGCAGCATCGGCATGCTTTTCACGTCGTTTGGTAGAAATCCACGCGCGCGTTCTGCCAAAAGCACCATTTGCATGCCTATCGTGTGGTTTTGCAGAAAACTGCGTCCGCGTCTACCAAAAGATGCATGCGCATGCTTAAAACGCGTTTTGGCACAAATCCATGTGCGGGTGCTAAAAAGAGCAGCATCGGCATGCTTTTCACGTCGTTTGGTAGAAATCCACGCGCGCGTTCTGCCAAAAGCACCATTTGCATGCCTATCGTGTGGTTTTGCAGAAAACTGCGTCCGCGTCTACCAAAAGATGCATGCGCATGCTTAAAACGCGTTTTGGCACAAATCCATGTGCGGATGTTAAAAAGAGCAGCATCGGCATGCTTTTCACGTCGTTTGGTAGAAATCCACGCGCGCGTTCTGCCAAAAGGACCATTTGCATGCATATCGTGTGGTTTTGCTAGAAAACTGCGTCCGCGTCTACCATAAGATGCATGCGCATGCTTAAAACGCGTTTTGGCACAAATCCATGTGCGGGTGCTAAAAAGAGCAGCATCGGCATGCTTTTCACGTCGTTTGGTAGAAATCCACACGCGCGTTCTGCCAAAAGCACCATTTGCATGCCTATCGTGTGGTTTTGCAGAAAACTGCGTCCGCGTCTACCGAAAGATGCATGCGCATGCTTAAAAACGCGCTTTGGCACAAATCCATGTGCGGATGTTAAAAAGAGCAGCATCGGCATGCTTTTCACGTCGTTTGGTAGAAATCCACGCGCGCGTTCTGCCAAAAGCACCATTTGCATGCATATCGTGTGGTTTTGCAGAAAACTGCGTCCGCGTCTACCAAAGATGCATGCGCATGCTTAAAACGCGTTTTGGCACAAATCCATGTGCGGGTGCTAAAAAGAGCAGCATCGGCATGCTTTTCACGTCGTTTGGTAGAAATCCACACGCGCGTTCTGCCAAAAGCACCATTTGCATGCCTATCGTGTGGTTTTGCAGAAACTGCGTCCGCGTCTACCAAAAGATGCATGCGCATGCTTAAAACGCGCTTTGGCACAAATCCATGTGCGGATGTTAAAAAGAGCAGCATCGGCATGCTTTTCACGTCGTATGGTACAAATCCACGCGCGCGTTCTGCCAAAAGCACCATTTGCATGCATATCGTGTGGTTTTGCAGAAAACTGCGTCCGCGTCTACCAAAAGATGCATGCGCATGCTTAAAACGCGTTTTGGCACAAATCCATGTGCGGGTGCTAAAAAGAGTAGCATCGCATGCTTTTCACGTCGTTTGGTAGAAATCCACACGCGCGTTCTGCCAAAAGCACCATTTGCATGCCTATCGTGTGGTTTTGCAGAAAACTGCGTCCGCGTCTACCAAAAGATGCATGCGCATGCTTAAAACGCGCTTTGGCACAAATCCATGTGCGGATGTTAAAAAGAGCAGCATCGGCATGCTTTTCACGTCGTTTGGTAGAAATCCACACGCGCGTTCTGCCAAAAGCACATTTGCATGCATATCGTGTGTTTTGCAGAAAACTGCGTCCGCGTCTACCAAAAGATGCATGTGCATGCTAAAAAACGCGTTTTGGCACAAATCCATGTGCGGATGTTAAAAAGAGCAGCATCGGCATGCTTTTCACGTCGTTTGGTAGAAATCCACGCGCGCGTTCTGCCAAAAGCACCATTTGCATGCATATCGTGTGGTTTTGCAGAAAACTGCGTCCGCGTCTACCAAAAGATGCATGCGCATGCTTAAAACGCGTATTGGCACAAATCCATGTGCGGGTGCTAAAAAGAGCAGCATCGGCATGCTTTTCACGTCGTTTGGTAGAAATCCACACGCGCGTTCTGCCAAAAGCACCATTTGCATGCCTATCGTGTGGTTTTGCAGAAAACTGCGTCCGCGTCTACCAAAAGATGCATGCGCATGCTTAAAACGCGTTTTGGCACAAATCCATGTGCGGGTGCTAAAAAGAGCAGCATCGGCATGCTTTTCACGTCGTTTGGTAGAAATCCACACGCGCGTTCTGCCAAAAGCACCATTTGCATGCCTATCGTGTGGTTTTGCAGAAAACTGCGTCCGCGTCTACCAAAAGATGCATGCGCATGCTTAAAACGCGCTTTGGCACAAATCCATGTGCGGATGTTAAAAAGAGCAGCATCGGCATGCTTTTCACGTCGTTTGGTAGAAATCCACGCGCGCGTTCTGCCAAAAGCACCATTTGCATGCATATCGTGTGGTTTTGCAGAAAACTGCGTCCGCGTCTACCAAAAGATGCATGCGCATGCTTAAAACGCGTTTTGGCACAAATCCATGTGCGGGTGCTAAAAAGAGCAGCATCGGCATGCTTTTCACGTCGTTTGGTAGAAATCCACACGCGCGTTCTGCCAAAAGCACCATTTGCATGCCTATCGTGTGGTTTTGCAGAAAACTGCGTCCGCGTCTACCAAAAGATGCATGCGCATGCTTAAAACGCGCTTTTGGCACAAATCCATGTGCGGATGTTAAAAAGAGCAGCATCGGCATGCTTTTCACGTCGTTTGGTAGAAATCCACGCGCGCGTTCTGCCAAAAGCACCATTTGCATGCCTATCGTGTGGTTTTGCAGAAAACTGCGTCCGCGTCTACCAAAAGATGCATGCGCATGCGTAAAACGCGTTTTGGCACAAATCCATGTGCGGGTGCTAAAAAGAGCAGCATCGGCATGCTTTTCACGTCGTTTGGTAGAAATCCACACGCGCGTTCTGCCAAAAGCACCATTTGCATGCCTATCGTGTGGTTTTGCAGAAACTGCGTCCGCGTCTACCAAAAGATGTATGCGCATGCTTAAAACGCGCTTTGGCACAAATCCATGTGCGGATGTTAAAAAGAGCAGCATCGGCATGCTTTTCACGTCGTTTGGTAGAAATCCACGCGCCGTTCTGCAAAAGCACCATTTGCATGCATATCGTGTGGTTTTGCAGAAAACTGCGTCCGCGTCTACCAAAAGATGCATGCGCATGCTTAAAACGCGTTTTGGCACAAATCCATGTGCGGGTGCTAAAAGAGCAGCATCGGCATGCTTTTCACGTCGTTTGGTAGAAATCCACACGCGCGTTCTGCCAAAAGCACCATTTGCATGCATATCGTGTGGTTTTGCAGAAAACTGCGTCCGCGTCTACCAAAAGATGCATGCGCATGCTTAAAACGCGCTTTGGCACAAATCCATGTGCGGATGTTAAAAAGAGCAGCGTCGGCATGCTTTTCACGTCGTTTGGTAGAAATCCACGCGCGCGTTCTGCCAAAGCACCATTTGCATGCATATCGTGTGGTTTTGCAGAAAACTGCGTCCGCGTCTACCAAAAGATGCATGCGCATGCTTTAAACGCGTTTTGGCACAAATCCATGTGCGGGTGCTAAAAGAGCAGCATCGGCATGCTTTTCACGTCGTTTGGTAGAAATCCACACGCGCGTTCTGCCAAAAGCACCATTTGCATGCATATCGTGTGGTTTTGCAGAAAACTGCGTCCGCGTCTACCAAAAGATGCATGTGCATGCTAAAAACGCGTTTTGGCACAAATCCATGTGCGGGTGCTAAAAAGAGCAGCATCGGCATGCTTTTCCACGTCGTTTGGTAGAAATCCACGCGCGCGTTCTGCCAAAAGCACCATTTGCATGCATATCGTGTGGTTTGCAGAAAACTGCGTCCGCGTCTACCAAAAGATGCATGCGCATGCTTAAAACGCGCTTTGGCACAAGATCCATGTGCGGATGTTAAAAGAGCAGCATCGGCATGCTTTTCACGTCGTTTGGTAGAAATCCACACGCGCGTTCTGCCAAAAGCACCATTTGCATGCATATCGTGTGGTTTTGCAGAAAACTGCGTCCGCGTCTACCAAAAGATGCATGTGCATGCTAAAACGCGTTTTGGCACAAATCCATGTGCGGATGTTAAAAAGAGCAGCATCGGCATGCTTTTCACGTCGTTTGGTAGAAATCCACGCGCGCGTTCTGCCAAAAGCACCATTTGCATGCATATCGTGTGGTTTTGCAGAAAACTGCGTCCGCGTCTACCAAAAGATGCATGCGCATGCTTAAAACGCGTTTTGGCACAAATCCATGTGCGGGTGCTAAAAAGAGCAGCATCGGCATGCTTTTCACGTCGTTTGTAGAAATCCACACGCGCGTTCTGCCAAAAGCACCATTTGCATGCCTATCGTGTGGTTTTGCAGAAAACTGCGTCCGCGTCTACCAAAAGATGCATGCGCATGCTTAAAACGCGTTTTGGCACAAATCCATGTGCGGGTGCTAAAAAGAGCAGCATCGGCATGCTTTTCACGTCGTTTGGTAGAAATCCACACGCGCGTTCTGCCAAAAGCACCATTTGCATGCCTATCGTGTGGTTTTGCAGAAAACTGCGTCCGCGTCTACCAAAAGATGCATGCACATGCTTAAAACGCGCTTTGGCACAAATCCATGTGCGGATGTTAAAAAGAGCAGCATCGGCATGCTTTTCACGTCGTTTGGTAGAAATCCACGCGCGCCTTCTGCCAAAAGCACCATTTGCATGCATATCGTGTGGTTTTGCAGAAAACTGCGTCCGCGTCTACCAAAAGATGCATGCGCATGCTTAAAACGCGTTTTGGCACAAATCCATGTGCGGGTGCTAAAAGAGCAGCATCGGCATGCTTTTCACGTCGTTTGGTAGAAATCCACAGGCGCGTTCTGCCAAAAGCACCATTTGCATGCCTATCGTGTGGTTTTGCAGAAAACTGCGTCCGCGTCTACCAAAAGATGCATGCGCATGCTTAAAACGCGCTTTGGCACAAATCCATGTGCGGATGTTAAAAAGAGCAGCATCGGCATGCTTTTCACGTCGTTGTAGAAATCCACACGCGCGTTCTGCCAAAAGCACCATTTGCATGCATATCGTGTGGTTTTGCAGAAAACTGCGTCCGCGTCTACCAAAAGATGCATGTGCATGCTAAAAACGCGTTTTGGCACAAATCCATGTGCGGATGTTAAAAGAGCAGCATCGGCATGCTTTTCACGTCGTTTGGTAGAAATCCACGCGCGCGTTCTGCCAAAAGCACCATTTGCATGCATATCGTGTGGTTTTGCAGAAAACTGCGTCCGCGTCTACCAAAAGATGCATGCGCATGCTTAAAACGCGTTTTGCACAAATCCATGTGCGGGTGCTAAAAAGAGCAGCATCGGCATGCTTTCACGTCGTTTGGTAGAAATCCACACGCGCGTTCTGCCAAAAGCACCATTTGCATGCTATCGTGTGGTTTGCAGAAAACTGCGTCCGCGTCTACCAAAAGATGCATGCGCATGCTTAAAACGCGTTTTGGCACAAATCCATGTGCGGGTGCTAAAAAGAGCAGCATCGGCATGCTTTTCACGTCGTTTGGTAGAAATCCACACGCGCGTCTGCCAAAAGCACCATTTGCATGCCTATCGTGTGGTTTTGCAGAAAACTGCGTCCGCGTCTACCAAAAGATGCATGCGCATGCTTAAAACGCGCTTTGGCACAAATCCATGTGCGGATGTTAAAATGAGCAGCATCGGCATGCTTTTCACGTCGTTTGGTAGAAATCCACGCGCGCGTTCTGCAAAAGCACCATTTGCATGCCTATCGTGTGGTTTTGCAGAAAACTGCGTCCGCGTCTACCAAAAGATGCATGCGCATGCTTAAAACGCGTTTTGGCACAAATCCATGTGCGGGTGCTAAAAAGAGCAGCAATCGGCATGCTTTTCACGTCGTTTGGTAGAAATCCACGCGCGCGTTCTGCCAAAAGCACCATTTGATGCCTATCGTGTGGTTTTGCAGAAAACTGCGTCCGCGTCTACCAAAAGATGCATGCGCATGCTTAAAACGCGTTTTGGCACAAATCCATGTGCGGATGTAAAAAGAGCAGCATCGGCATGCTTTTCACGTCGTTTGGTAGAAATCCACACGCGCGTTCTGCCAAAAGCACCATTTGCATGCCTATCGTGTGGTTTTGCAGAAAACTGCGTCCGCGTCTACCAAAAGATGCATGCGCATGCTTAAAACGCGCTTTGGCACAAATCCATGTGCGGATGTTAAAAAGAGCAGCATCGCATGCTTTTCACGTCGTTTGGTAGAAATCCACGACGCGCGTTCTGCCAAAAGCACCATTTGCATGCATATCGTGTGGTTTTGCAGAAAACTGCGTCCGCGTCTACCAAAAGATGCATGCGCATGCTTAAAACGCGCTTTGGCACAAATCCATGTGCGGATGTTAAAAAGAGCAGCGTCGGCATGCTTTTCACGTCGTTTGGTAGAAATCCACGCGCGCGTTCTGCCAAAAGCACCATTTGCATGCATATCGTGTGGTTTTGCAGAAAACTGCGTCCGCGTCTACCAAAAGATGCATGCGCATGCTTAAAACGCGTTTTGGCACAAATCCATGTGCGGGTGCTAAAAAGAGCAGCATCGGCATGCTTTTCACGTCGTTTGGTAGAAATCCACACGCGCGTTCTGCCAAAAGCACCATTTGCATGCCTATCGTGTGGTTTGCAGAAAACTGCGTCCGCGTCTACCAAAAGATGCATGCGCATGCTTAAAACGCGTTTTGGCACAAATCCATGTGCGGGTGCTAAAAAGAGCAGCATCGGCATGCTTTTCACGTCGTTTGGTAGAAATCCACACGCGCGTTCTGCAAAAGCACCATTTGCATGCCTATCGTGTGGTTTTGCAGAAAACTGCGTCCGCGTCTACCAAAAGATGCATGCACATGCTTAAAACGCGCTTTTGGCACAAATCCATGTGCGGATGTTAAAAAGAGCAGCATCGGCATGCTTTTCACGTCGTTTGGTAGAAATCCACGCGCGCCTTCTGCCAAAAGCACCATTTGCATGCATATCGTGTGGTTTTGCAGAAAACTGCGTCCGCGTCTACCAAAAGATGCATGCGCATGCTTAAAACGCGTTTTGGCACAAATCCATGTGCGGTGCTAAAAAGAGCAGCATCGGCATGCTTTTCACGTCGTTTGGTAGAAATCCACACGCGCGTTCTGCAAAAGCACCATTTGCATGCCTATCGTGTGGTTTTGCAGAAAACTGCGTCCGCGTCTACCAAAAGATGCATGCGCATGCTTAAAACGCGCTTTGGCACAAATCCATGTGCGGATGTTAAAAAGAGCAGCATCGGCATGCTTTTCACGTCGTTTGGTAGAAATCCACACGCGCGTTCTGCCAAAAGCACCATTTGCATGCATATCGTGTGGTTTTGCAGAAAACTGCGTCCGCGTCTACCAAAAGATGCATGCGCATGCTTAAAACGCGTTTTGGCACAAATCCATGTGCGGATGTTAAAAAGAGCAGCATCGGCATGCTTTTCACGTCGTTGGTAGAAATCCACGCGCGCGTTCTGCCAAAAGCACCATTTGCATGCATATCGTGTGGTTTTGCAGAAAACTGCGTCCGCGTCTACCAAAAGATGCATGCGCATGCTTAAAAACGCGTTTTGGCACAAATCCATGTGCGGGTGCTAAAAGAGCAGCATCGGCATGCTTTTCACGTCGTTTGGTAGAAATCCACACGCGCGTTCTGCCAAAAGCACCATTTGCATGCCTATCGTGTGGTTTTGCAGAAAACTGCGTCCGCGTCTACCAAAAGATGCATGCGCATGCTTAAAACGCGTTTTGGCACAAATCCATGTGCGGGTGTGCTAAAAAGAGCAGCATCGGCATGCTTTTCACGTCGTTTGTAGAAATCCACACGCGCGTTCTGCCAAAAGCACCATTTGCATGCCTATCGTGTGTTTTGCAGAAATCTGCGTCCGCGTCTACCAAAAGATGCATGCGCATGCTTAAAACGCGCTTTGGCACAAATCATGGTGCGGATGTTAAAATGAGCAGCATCGGCATGCTTTTCACGTCGTTGGTAGAAATCCACGCGCGCGTTCTGCCAAAAGCACCATTTGCATGCCTATCGTGTGGTTTTGCAGAAAACTGCGTCCGCGTCTACAAAAGATGCATGCGCATGCTTAAAACGCGTTTTGGCACAAATCCATGTGCGGGTGCTAAAAAGAGCAGCATCGGCATGCTTTTCACGTCGTTTGGTAGAAATCCACGCGCGCGTTCTGCCAAAAGCACCATTTGCATGCCTATCGTGTGGTTTTGCAGAAAACTGCGTCCGCGTCTACCAAAAGATGCATGCGCATGCTTAAAACGCGTTTTGGCACAAATCCATGTGCGATGTTAAAAAGAGCAGCATCGGCATGCTTTTCACGTCGTTTGGTAGAAATCCACACGCGCGTTCTGCAAAAGCAGCCATTTGCATGCCTATCGTGTGGTTTTGCAGAAAACTGCGTCCGCGTCTACCAAAAGATGCATGCGCATGCTTAAAACGCGCTTTGGCACAAATCCATGTGCGGATGTTAAAAAGAGCAGCATCGGCATGCTTTTCACGTCGTTTGGTAGAAATCCACGCGCGCGTTCTGCCAAAAGCACCATTTGCATGCATATCGTGTGGTTTTGCAGAAACTGCGTCCGCGTCTACCAAAAGATGCATGTGCATGCTTAAAAACGCGCTTGGCACAAATCCATGTGCGGATGTTAAAAAGAGCAGCGTCGGCATGCTTTTCACGTCGTTTGGTAGAATCCACGCGCGCGTTCTGCCAAACAGCACCATTTGCATGCATATCGTGTGGTTTTGCAGAAAACTGCGTCCGCGTCTACCAAAAGATGCATGCGCATGCTTAAACGCGTTTTGGCACAAATCCATGTGCGGGTGCTAAAAAGAGCAGCATCGGCATGCTTTTCACGTCGTTTGGTAGAAATCCACACGCGCGTTCTGCCAAAAAGCACCATTTGCATGCCTATCGTGTGGTTTTGCAGAAAACTGCGTCCGCGTCTACCAAAAGATGCATGCACATGCTTAAAACGCGCTTTGGCACAAATCCATGTGCGGATGTTAAAAAGAGCAGCATCGGCATGCTTTTCACGTCGTTTGGTAGAAATCCACGCGCGCGTTCTGCCAAAAGCACCATTTGCATGCATATCGTGTGGTTTTGCAGAAAACTGCGTCCGCGTCTACCAAAAAGATGCATGCGCATTGCTTAAAACGCGTTTTGGCACAAATCCATGTGCGGGTGCAAAAAGAGCAGCATCGGCATGCTTTTCACGTCGTTTGGTAGAAATCCACACGCGCGTTCTGCCAAAAGCACCATTTGCATGCCTATCGTGTGGTTTTGCAGAAAACTGCGTCCGCGTCTACCAAAAGATGCATGCGCATGCTTAAAACGGCGCTTTGGCACAAATCCATGTGCGGATGTTAAAAAGAGCAGCATCGGCATGCTTTTCACGTCGTTTGGTAGAAATCCACACGCGCGTTCTGCCAAAAGCACCATTTGCATGCATATCGTGTGGTTTTGCAGAAAACTGCGTCGCGTCTACCAAAAGATGCATGTGCATGCTAAAAACGCGTTTTGGCACAAATCCATGTGCGGATGTTAAAAAGAGCAGCATCGGCATGCTTTTCACGTCGTTTGGTAGAAATCCACGCGCGCGTTCTGCCAAAAGCACCATTTGCATGCATATCGTGTGGTTTTGCAGAAAACTGCGTCCGCGTCTACCAAAAGATGCATGCGCATGCTTAAAACGCGTTTGGCACAAATCCAATGTGCGGGTGCTAAAAAGAGCAGCATCGGCATGCTTTTCACGTCGTTTGGTAGAAATCCACACGCGCGTTCTGCCAAAAGCACCATTTGCATGCCTATCGTGTGGTTTTGCAGAAAACTGCGTCCGCGTCTACCAAAAGATGCATGCGCATGCTTAAAACGCGTTTTGGCACAAATCCATGTGCGGGTGCTAAAAAGAGCAGCATCGGCATGCTTTTCACGTCGTTTGGTAGAAATCCACACGCGCGTTCTGCCAAAAGCACCATTTGCATGCCTATCGTGTGGTTTTGCAGAAAACTGCGTCCGCGTCTACCAAAAGATGCATGCGCATGCTTAAAACGCGTTTTGGCACAAATCCATGTGCGGGTGCTAAAAGAGCAGCATCGGCATGCTTTTCACGTCGTTTGGTAGAAATCCACGACGCGCGTTCTGCCAAAAGCACCATTTGCATGCCTATCGTGTGTTTTGCAGAAAACTGCGTCCGCGTCTACCAAAAGATGCATGCGCATGCTTAAAAACGCGCTTTGGCACAAATCCATGTGCGGGTGCTAAAAAGAGCAGCATCGGCATGCTTTTCACGTCGTTTGGTAGAAATCCACACGCGCGTTCTGCCAAAAGCACCATTTGCATGCATATCGTGTGGTTTTGCAGAAAACTGCGTCCGCGTCTACCAAAAGATGCATGCGCATGCTTAAAACGCGTTTGGCACAAATCCATGTGCGGGTGCTAAAAAGAGCAGCATCGCATGCTTTTCACGTCGTTTGGTAGAAATCCACGCGCGCGTTCTGCCAAAAGCACCATTTGCATGCATATCGTGTGGTTTGCAGAAAACTGCGTCCGCGTCTACCAAAAGATGCATGCGCATGCTTAAAACGCGTTTTGGCACAAATCCATGTGCGGGTGCTAAAAAGAGCAGCATCGGCATGCTTTTCACGTCGTTTGGTAGAAATCCACACGCGCGTTCTGCCAAAAGCACCATTTGCATGCCTATCGTGTGGTTTTGCAGAAAACTGCGTCCGCGTCTACCAAAAGATGCATGCGCATGCTTAAAACGCGTTTTGGCACAAATCCATGTGCGGGGTGCTAAAAAGAGCAGCATCGGCATGCTTTTCACGTCGTTTGGTAGAAATCCACACGCGCGTTCTGCCAAAAGCACCATTTGCATGCCTATCGTGTGGTTTTGCAGAAAACTGCGTCCGCGTCTACCAAAGATGCATGCGCATGCTTAAAACGCGCTTTTGCACAAATCCATGTGCGGGATGTTAAAAAGAGCAGCATCGGCATGCTTTTCAACGTCGTTTGGTAGAAATCCACGCGCGCGTTCTGCCAAAAGCACCATTTGCATGCATATCGTGTGGTTTTGCAGAAAACTGCGTCCGCGTCTACCAAAAGATGCATGCGCATGCTTAAAACGCGTTTGGCAAAATCCATGTGCGGTTGCTAAAAGAGGCAGCATCGGCATGCTTTTCACGTCGTTTGGTAGAAATCCACACGCGCGTTCTGCCAAAAGCACCATTTGCATGCCTATCGTGTGGTTTTGCAGAAAACTGCGTCCGCGTCTACCAAAAAGATGCATGCGCATGCTTAAAACGCGCTTTGGCACAAATCCATGTGCGGATGTTAAAAGAGCAGCATCGGCATGCTTTTCACGTCGTTTGGTAGAAATCCACGCGCGCGTTCTGCCAAAAGCAACCATTTGCATGCATATCGTGTGGTTTTGCAGAAAACTGCGTCCGCGTCTACCAAAAGATGCATGCGCATGCTTAAAACGCGTTTCTGGCACAAATCCATGTGCGGGTGCTAAAAAGAGCAGCATCGGCATGCTTTTCACGTCGTTTGGTAGAAATCCACACGCGCGTTCTGCCAAAAGCACCATTTGCATGCCTATCGTGTGGTTTTGCAGATAACTGCGTCCGCGTCTACCAAAAGATGCTTGCACATGCTTAAAACGCGCTTTTGGCACAAATCCATGTGCGGTGCTAAAAAGAGCAGCATCGGCATGCTTTTCACGTCGTTTGGTAGAAATCCACGCGCCGTTCTGCCAAAAGCACCATTTGCATGCATATCGTGTGGTTTTGCAGAAAACTGCGTCCGCGTCTACCAAAAGATGCATGCGCATGCTTAAAACGCGTTTTGGCACAAATCCATGTGCGGGTGCTAAAAAGAGCAGCATCGGCATGCTTTTCACGTCGTTTGGTAGAAATCCACACGCGCGTTCTGCCAAAAGCCACCATTTGCATGCTATCGTGTGGTTTTGCAGAAAACTGCGTCCGCGTCTACCAAAAGATGCATGCGCATGCTTAAAACGCGCTTTGGCACAAATCCATGTGCGGATGTTAAAAAGAGCAGCATCGGCATGCTTTTCACGTCGTTTGGTAGAAATCACGCGCGCGTTCTGCCAAAAGCACCATTTGCATGCCTATCGTGTGGTTTTGCAGAAAACTGCGTCCGCGTCTACCAAAAGATGCATGCGCATGCTTAAAACGCGTTTTGGCACAAATCCATGTGCGGGTGCTAAAAAGAGCAGCAATCGGCATGCTTTTCACGTCGTTTGGTAGAAATCCACACGCGCGTTCTGCCAAAAGCACCATTTGCATGCTATCGTGTGGTTTTGCAGTAATACTGCGTCCGCTCTACCAAAAGATGCATGCGCATGCTTAAAACGCGCCTTTGGCACAAATCCATGTGCGGATGCTGTAAAAAGAGCAGCATCGGCATGCTTTTCACGTCGTTTGGTAGAAATCCACACGCGCGTTCTGCCTAAAGCACCATTTGCATGCATATCGTGTGGTTTGCAGAAAACTGCGTCCGCGTTCTACCAAACAGATGCATCGTGCATGCTTAAAAACGGCGTTTTGGCACAAAATCCATGTGCGGATGTTAAAAAGAGCAGCATCGCATGCTTTTCACGTCGTTTGTTAGAAATCCACGCGCGCGTTCTGCCAAAAGCACCATTTGCATGCCATATCGTGTGTTTTGCAGAAAACTGCGTCCGCGTCTACCAAAGATGCATGCGCCATGCTTAAAACGCGTTTTGGGCACAAATCCATGTGCGGGTGCTAAAAAGAGCAGCATCGGCATGCTTTTCACGTCGTTTGGTAGAAATCCACACGCGCGTTCTGCCAAAAGCACCATTTGCATGCCTATCGTGTGTTTTGCAGAAAACTGCGTCCGCGTCTACCAAAAGATGCATGCGCATGCTTAAAACGCGTTTTGGCACAAATCCATGTGCGGTGCTAAAAAGAGCAGCATCGGCATGCTTTTCACGTCGTTTGGTAGAATCCACACGCGCGTTCTGCCAAAAGCACCATTTGCATGCCTATCGTGTGGTTTTGCAGAAAACTGCGTGCGCGTCTACCAAAGATGCATGCGCATGCTTAAAACGCGCTTTGGCACAATCCATGTGCGGATGTTAAAAAGAGCAGCATCGCATGCTTTTCACGTCGTTTGGTAGAAATCCACGCGCGGCGTCTGCCAAAAGCACCATTTGCATGCATATCGTGTGGTTTTGCAGAAAACTGCGTCCGCGTCTACCAAAAGATGCATGCGCATGCTTAAAACGCGTTTTGGCACAAATCCATGTGCGGGTGCTAAAAAGAGCAGCATCTGGCATGCTTTTCACGTCGTTTGGTAGAAATCCACACGCGCGTTCTGCCAAAAGCCACATTTGCATG
>NW_027460646.1:0-46872 GCF_050947875.1 Dermacentor variabilis | reverse complement strand
CATGCCTATCGTGTGGTTTTGCAGAAAACTGCGTCCGCGTCTACCAAAAGATGCATGCGCATGCTTAAAACGCGCTTTGGCACAAATCCATGTGCGGGTGCTAAAAAGAGCAGCATCGGCATGCTTTTCACGTCGTTTGGTAGAAATCCACACGCGCGTTCTGCCAAAAGCACGATTTGCATGCATATCGTGTGGTTTTGCAGAAAACTGCGTCCGCGTCTACCAAAACATGCATGCGCATGCTAAAAACGCGTTTTGGCACAAATCCATGTGCGGATGTTAAAAAGAGCAGCATCGGCATGCTTTTCACGTCGTTTGGTAGAAATCCACACGCGCGTTCTGCCAAAAGCACGATTTGCATGCATATCGTGTGGTTTTGCAGAAAACTGCGTCCGCGTCTACCAAAAGATGCATGCGCATGCTAAAAACGCGTTTTGGCACAAATCCATGTGCGGATGTTAAAAAGAGCAGCATCGGCATGCTTTTCACGTCGTTTGGTAGAAATCCACGCGCGCGTTCTGCCAAAAGCACCATTTGCATGCATATCGTGTGGTTTTGCAGAAAACTGCGTCCGCGTCTACCAAAAGATGCATGCGCATGCTTAAAACGCGCTTTGGCACAAATCCATGTGCGGATGTTAAAAAGAGCAGCATCGGCATGCTTTTCACGTTGTTTGGTAGAAATCCACGCGCGCGTTCTGCCAAAAGCACCATTTGCATGCCTATCGTGTGGTTTTGCAGAAAACTGCGTCCGCGTCTACCAAAAGATGCATGCGCATGCTTAAAACGCGCTTTGGCACAAATCCATGTGCGGATGCTAAAAAGAGCAGCATCGGCATGCTTTTCACGTCGTTTGGTAGAAATCCACACGCGCGTTCTGCCAAAAGCACGATTTGCATGCATATCGTGTGGTTTTGTAGAAAACTGCGTCCGCGTCTACCAAAAGATGCATGCGCATGCTTAAAACGCGCTTTGGCACAAATCCATGTGCGGATGTTAAAAAGAGCAGCATCGGCATGCTTTTCACGTTGTTTGGTAGAAATCCACGCGCGCGTTCTGCCAAAAGCACCATTTGCATGCCTATCGTGTGGTTTTGCAGAAAACTGCGTCCGCGTCTACCAAAAGATGCATGCGCATGCTAAAAACGCGTTTTGGCACAAATCCATGTGCGGGTGCTAAAAAGAGCAGCATCGGCATGCTTTTCACGTCGTTTGGTAGAAATCCACGCGCGCGTTCTGCCAAAAGCACCATTTGCATGCCTATCGTGCGGTTTTGCAGAAAACTGCGTCCGCGTCTACCAAAAGATGCATGCGCATGCTTAAAACGCGTTTTGGCACAAATCCATGTGCGGGTGCTAAAAAGAGCAGCATCGGCATGCTTTTCACGTCGTTGGTAGAAATCCACACGCGCGTTCTGCCAAAAGCACCATTTGCATGCCTATTGTGTGGTTTTGCAGAAAACTGCGTCCGCGTCTACCAAAAGATGCATGCGCATGCTTAAAACGCGCTTTGGCACAAATCCATGTGCGGGTGCTAAAAAGAGCAGCATCGGCATGCTTTTCACGTCGTTTGGTAGAAATCCACGCGCGCGTTCTGCCAAAAGCACCATTTGCATGCCTATCGTGTGGTTTTGCAGAAAACTGCGTCCTCGTCTACCAAAAGATGCATGCGCATGCTTAAAACGCGTTTTGGCACAAATCCATGTGCGGGTGCTAAAAAGAGCAGCATCGGCATGCTTTTCACGTCGTTTGGTAGAAATCCACGCGCGCGTTCTGCCAAAAGCACGATTTGCATGCATATCGTGTGGTTTTGCAGAAAACTGCGTCCGCGTCTACCAAAAGATGCATGCGCATGCTAAAAACGCGTTTTGGCACAAATCCATGTGCGGATGTTAAAAAGAGCAGCATCGGCATGCTTTTCACGTCGTTTGGTAGAAATCCACGCGCGCGTTCTGCCAAAAGCACCATTTGCATGCATATCGTGTGGTTTTGCAGAAAACTGCGTCCGCGTCTACCAAAAGATGCATGCGCATGCTTAAAACGCGTTTTGGCACAAATCCATGTGCGGGTGCTAAAAAGAGCAGCATCGGCATGCTTTTCACGTCGTTTGGTAGAAATCCACGCGCGCGTTCTGCCAAAAGCACCATTTGCATGCCTATCGTGTGGTTTTGCAGAAAACTGCGTCCGCGTCTACCAAAAGATGCATGCGCATGCTTAAAACGCGCTTTGGCACAAATCCATGTGCGGATGTTAAAAAGAGCAGCATCGGCATGCTTTTCACGTCGTTTGGTAGAAATCCACGCGCGCGTTCTGCCAAAAGCACCATTTGCATGCATATCGTGTGGTTTTGCAGAAAACTGCGTCCGCGTCTACCAAAAGATGCATGCGCATGCTTAAAACGCATTTTGGCACAAATCCATGTGCGGGTGCTAAAAAGAGCAGCATCGGCATGCTTTTCACGTCGTTTGGTAGAAATCCACGCGCGCGTTCTGCCAAAAGCACGATTTGCATGCATATCGTGTGGTTTTGCAGAAAACTGCGTCCGCGTCTACCAAAGGATGCATGCGCATGCTAAAAACGCGTTTTGGCACAAATCCATGTGCGGATGTTAAAAAGAGCAGCATCGGCATGCTTTTCACGTCGTTTGGTAGAAATCCACGCGCGCGTTCTGCCAAAAGCACCATTTGCATGCATATCGTGTGGTTTTGCAGAAAACTGCGTCCGCGTCTACCAAAAGATGCATGCGCATGCTTAAAACGCGTTTTGGCACAAATCCATGTGCGGGTGCTAAAAAGAGCAGCATCGGCATGCTTTTCACGTCGTTTGGTAGAAATCCACACGCGCGTTCTGCCAAAAGCACCATTTGCATGCCTATTGTGTGGTTTTGCAGAAAACTGCGTCCGCGTCTACCAAAAGATGCATGCGCATGCTTAAAACGCGCTTTGGCACAAATCCATGTGCGGATGTTAAAAAGAGCAGCATCGGCATGCTTTTCACGTCGTTTGGTAGAAATCCACGCGCGCGTTCTGCCAAAAGCACCATTTGCATGCATATCGTGTGGTTTTGCAGAAAACTGCGTCCGCGTCTACCAAAAGATGCATGCGCATGCTTAAAACGCGCTTTGGCACAAATCCATGTGCGGATGTTAAAAAGAGCAGCATCGGCATGCTTTTCACGTTGTTTGGTAGAAATCCACGCGCTCGTTCTGCCAAAAGCACCATTTGCATGCCTATCGTGTGGTTTTGCAGAAAACTGCGTCCGCGTCTACCAAAAGATGCATGCGCATGCTAAAAACGCGTTTTGGCACAAATCCATGTGCGGGTGCTAAAAAGAGCAGCATCGGCATGCTTTTCACGTTGTTTGGTAGAAATCCACGCGCGCGTTCTGCCAAAAGCACCATTTGCATGCCTATCGTGTGGTTTTGCAGAAAACTGCGTCCGCGTCTACCAAAAGATGCATGCGCATGCTTAAAACGCGCTTTGGCACAAATCCATGTGCGGATGTTAAAAAGAGCAGCATCGGCATGCTTTTCACGTCGTTTGGTAGAAATCCACGCGCGCGTTCTGCCAAAAGCACCATTTGCATGCATATCGTGTGGTTTTGCAGAAAACTGCGTCCGCGTCTACCAAAAGATGCATGCGCATGCTTAAAACGCGTTTTGGCACAAATCCATGTGCGGGTGCTAAAAAGAGCAGCATCGGCATGCTTTTCACGTCGTTTGGTAGAAATCCACGCGCGCGTTCTGCCAAAAGCACCATTTGCATGCCTATCGTGTGGTTTTGCAGAAAACTGCGTCCGCGTCTACCAAAAGATGCATGCGCATGCTTAAAACGCGTTTTGGCACAAATCCATGTGCGGGTGCTAAAAAGAGCAGCATCGGCATGCTTTTCACGTCGTTTGGTAGAAATCCACGCGCGCGTTCTGCAAAAGCACCATTTGCATGCCTATCGTGTGGTTTTGCAGAAAACTGCGTCCGCGTCTACCAAAAGATGCATGCGCATGCTAAAAACGCGTTTTGGCACAAATCCATGTGCGGGTGCTAAAAAGAGCAGCATCGGCATGCTTTTCACGTTGTTTGGTAGAAATCCACGTGCGCGTTCTGCCAAAAGCACCATTTGCATGCCTATCGTGTGGTTTTGCAGAAAACTGCGTCCGCGTCTACCAAAAGATGCATGCGCATGCTTAAAACGCGCTTTGGCACAAATCCATGTGCGGATGCTAAAAAGAGCAGCATCGGCATGCTTTTCACGTCGTTTGGTAGAAATCCACGCGCGCGTTCTGCCAAAAGCACCATTTGCATGCATATCGTGTGGTTATGCAGAAAACTGCGTCCGCGTCTACCAAAAGATGCATGCGCATGCTAAAAACGCGTTTTGGCACAAATCCATGTGCGGGTGCTAAAAAGAGCAGCATCGGCATGCTTTTCACGTCGTTTGGTAGAAATCCACGCGCGCGTTCTGCCAAAAGCACCATTTGCATGCCTATCGTGCGGTTTTGCAGAAAACTGCGTCCGCGTCTACCAAAAGATGCATGCGCATGCTTAAAACGCGCTTTGGCACAAATCCATGTGCGGATGTTAAAAAGAGCAGCATCGGCATGCTTTTCACGTCGTTTGGTAGAAATGCACGCGCGCGTTCTGCCAAAAGCACCATTTGCATGCATATCGTGTGGTTTTGCAGAAAACTGCGTCCGCGTCTACCAAAAGATGCATGCGCCTGCTTAAAACGCGTTTTGGCACAAATCCATGTGCGGGTGCTAAAAAGAGCAGCATCGGCATGCTTTTCACGTCGTTTGGTAGAAATCCACGCGCGCGTTCTGCCAAAAGCACCATTTGCATGCATATCGTGTGGTTTTGCAGAAAACTGCGTCCGCGTCTACCAAAAGATGCATGCGCATGCTTAAAACGCGTTTTGGCACAAATCCATGTGCGGGTGCTAAAAAGAGCAGCATCGGCATGCTTTTCACGTCGTTTGGTAGAAATCCACACGCGCGTTCTGCCAAAAGCACCATTTGCATGCATATCGTGTGGTTTTGCAGAAAACTGCGTCCGCGTCTACCAAAAGATGCATGCGCAAGGTAAAAACGCGTTTTGGCACAAATTCATGTGCGGATGTTAAAAAGAGCAGCATCGGCATGCTTTTCACGTCGTTTGGTAGAATTCCACGCGCGCGTTCTGCCAAAAGCACCATTTGCATGCATATCGTGTGGTTTTGCAGAAAACTGCGTCCGCGTCTACCAAAAGATGCATGCGCATGCTTAAAACGCGTTTTGGCACAAATCCATGTGCGGGTGCTAAAAAGAGCAGCATCGGCATGCTTTTCACGTCGTTTGGTAGAAATCCACGCGCGCGTTCTGCCAAAAGCACCATTTGCATGCCTATCGTGTGGTTTTGCAGAAAACTGCGTCCGCGTCTACCAAAAGATGCATGCGCATGCTTAAAACGCGCTTTGGCACAAATCCATGTGCGGATGCTAAAAAGAGCAGCATCGGCATGCTTTTCACGTCGTTTGGTAGAAATCCACGCGCGCGTTCTGCCAAAAGCACCATTTGCATGCATATCATGTGGTTATGCAGAAAACTGCGTCCGCGTCTACCAAAAGATGCATGCGCATGCTGAAAACGCGTTTTGGCACAAATCCATGTGCGGGTGCTAAAAAGAGCAGCATCGGCATGCTTTTCACGTCGTTTGGTAGAAATCCACGCGCGCGTTCTGCCAAAAGCACCATTTGCATGCCTATCGTGCGGTTTTGCAGAAAACTGCGTCCGCGTCTACCAAAAGATGCATGCGCATGCTTAAAACGCGCTTTGGCACAAATCCATGTGCGGATGTTAAAAAGAGCAGCATCGGCATGCTTTTCACGTCGTTTGGTAGAAATGCACGCGCGCGTTCTGCCAAAAGCACCATTTGCATGCATATCGTGTGGTTTTGCAGAAAACTGCGTCCGCGTCTACCAAAAGATGCATGCGCATGCTTAAAACGCGCTTTGGCACAAATCCATGTGCGGGTGCTAAAAAGAGCAGCATCGGCATGCTTTTCACGTCGTTTGGTAGAAATCCACGCGCGCGTTCTGCCAAAAGCACCATTTGCATGCATATCGTGTGGTTTTGCAGAAAACTGCGTCCGCGTCTACCAAAAGATGCATGCGCATGCTTAAAACGCGTTTTGGCACAAATCGATGTGCGGGTGCTAAAAAGAGCAGCATCGGCATGCTTTTCACGTCGTTTGGTAGAAATCCACACGCGCGTTCTGCCAAAAGCACCATTTGCATGCCTATTGTGTGGTTTTGCAGAAAACTGCGTCCGCGTCTACCAAAAGATACATGCGCATGCTTAAAACGCGTTTTGGCAGAAATACATGTGCGGATGCTAAAAAGACCAGCATCGGCATGCTTTTCACGTCGTTTGGTAGAAATCCACGCGCGCGTTCTGCCAAAAGCACCATTTGCATGCCTATCGTGTGGTTTTGCAGAAAACTGCGTCCGCGTCTACCAAAAGATTTATGCGCATGCTTAAAACGCGCTTTGGCACAAATTCATGTGCGGATGTTAAAAAGAGCAGCATCGGTATGCTTTTCACGTCGTTTGGTAGAAATCCACGCGCGCGTTCTGCCAAAAGCACCATTTGCATGCATATCGTGTGGTTTTGCAGAAAACTGCGTCCGCGTCTACCAAAAGATGCATGCGCATGCTTAAAACGCGTTTTGGCACAAATCCATGTGCGGGTGCTAAAAAGAGCAGCATCGGCATGCTTTTCACGTCGTTTGGTAGAAATCCACGCGCACGTTCTGCCAAAAGCACCATTTGCATGCCTATCGTGTGGTTTTGCAGAAAACTGCGTCCGCGTCTACCAAAAGATGCATGCGCATGCTAAAAACGCGTTTTGGCACAAATCCATGTGCGGGTGCTAAAAAGAGCAGCATCGGCATGCTTTTCACGTTGTTTGGTAGAAATCCACGCGCGCGTTCTGCCAAAAGCACCATTTGCATGCCTATCGTGTGGTTTTGCAGAAAACTGCGTCCGCGTCTACCAAAAGATGCATGCGCTTCTTAAAACGCGCTTTGGCACAAATCCATGTGCGGATGCTAAAAAGAGCAGCATCGGCATGCTTTTCACGTCGTTTGGCAGAAATCCACGCGCGCGTTCTGCCAAAAGCACCATTTGCATGCATATCGTGTGGTTTTGCAGAAAACTGCGTCCGCGTCTACCAAAAGATACATGCGCATGCTAAAAACGCGTTTTGGCACAAATCCATGTGCGGGTGCTAAAAAGAGCAGCATCGGCATGGTTTTCACGTCGTTTGGTAGAAATCCACGCGCGCGTTCTGCCAAAAGCACCATTTGCATGCCTATCGTGTGGTTTTGCAGAAAACTGCGTCCGCGTCTACCAAAAGATGCATGCGCATGCTTAAAACGCGCTTTGGCACAAATCCATGTGCGGGTGCTAAAAAGAGCAGCATCGGCATGCTTTTCACGTCGTTTGGTAGAAATCCACGCGCGCGTTCTGCCAAAAGCACCATTTGCATGCCTATCGTGTGGTTTTGCAGAAAACTGCGTCCGCGTCTACCAAAAGATGCATGCGCATGCTTAAAACGCGTTTTGGCACAAATCCATGTGCGGGTGCTAAAAAGAGCAGCATCGGCATGCTTTTCACGTCGTTTGGTAGAAATTCACGCGCGCGTTCTGCCAAAAGCACGATTTGCATGCATATCGTGTGGTTTTGCAGAAAACTGCGTCCGCGTCTACCAAAAGATGCATGCGCATGCTAAAAACGCGTTTTGGCACAAATCCATGTGCGGGTGCTAAAAAGAGCAGCATCAACATGCTTTTCACGTTGTTTGGTAGAAATCCACGCGCGCGTTCTGCCAAAAGCACCATTTGCATGCCTATCGTGTGGTTTTGCAGAAAACTGCGTCCGCGTCTACCAAAAGATGCATGCGCATGCTTAAAACGCGCTTTGGCACAAATCCATGTGCGGATGTTAAAAAGAGCAGCATCGGCATGCTTTTCACGTCGTTTGGTAGAAATCCACGCGCGCGTTCTGCCAAAAGCACCATTTGCATACATATCGTGTGGTTTTGCAGAAAACTGCGTCCGCGTCTACCAAAAGATGCATGCGCATGCTAAAAACGCGTTTTGGCACAAATCCATGTGCGGGTGCTAAAAAGAGCAGCATCAACATGCTTTTCACGTTGTTTGGTAGAAATCCACGCGCGCGTTCTGCCAAAAGCACCATTTGCATGCCTATCGTGTGGTTTTGCAGAAAACTGCGTCCGCATCTACCAAAAGATGCATGCGCATGCTTAAAACGCGCTTTGGCACAAATCCATGTGCGGATGTTAAAAAGAGCAGCATCGGCGTGCTTTTCACGTCGTTTGGTAGAAATCCACGCGCGCGTTCTGCCAAAAGCACCATTTGCATGCATATCGTGTGGTTTTGCAGAAAACTGCGTCCGCGTCTACCAAAAAATGCATGCGCATGCTTAAAACGCGTTTTGGCACAAATCCATGTGCGGGTGCTAAAAAGAGCAGCATCGGCATGCTTTTCACGTCGTTTGGTAGAAATGCACACGCGCGTTCTGCCAAAAGCACCATTTGCATGCCTATTGTGTGGTTTTGCAGAAAACTGCGTCCGCGTCTACCAAAAGATGCATGCGCATGCTTAAAACGCGCTTTGGCACAAATCCATGTGCGGATGTTAAAAAGAGCAGCATCGGCATGCTTTTCACGTCGTTTGGTAGAAATCCACGCGCGCGTTCTGCCAAAAGCACCATTTGCATGCATATCGTGTGGTTTTGCAGAAAACTGCGTCCGCGTCTACCAAAAGATGCATGCGCATGCTTAAAACGCGTTTTGGCACAAATCCATGTGCGGGTGCTAAAAAGAGCAGCATCGGCATGCTTTTCACGTCGTTTGGTAGAAATCCACGCGCGCGTTCTGCCAAAAGCACCATTTGCATGCCTATCGTGTGGTTTTGCAGAAAACTGCGTCCGCGTCTACCAAAAGATGCATGCGCATGCTTAAAACGCGCTTTGGCACAAATCCATGTGCGGATGTTAAAAAGAGCAGCATCGGCATGCTTTTCACGTCGTTTGGTAGAAATCCACGCGCGCGTTCTGCCAAAAGCACCATTTGCATGGATATCGTGTGGTTTTGCAGAAAACTGCGTCCGCGTCTACCAAAAGATGCATGCGCATGCTTAAAACGCGCTTTGGCACAAATCCATGTGCGGATGTTAAAAAGAGCAGCATCGGCATGCGTTTCACGTCGTTTGGTAGAAATCCACGCGCGCGTTCTGCCAAAATCACCATTTGCATGCATATCGTGTGGTATTGCAGAAAACTGCGTCCGCGTCTACCAAAAGATGCATGCGCATGCTTAAAACGCGTTTTGGCACAAATCCATGTGCGGGTGCTAAAAGGAGCAGCATCGGCATGCTTTTCACGTCGTTTGGTAGAAATCCACGCGCGCGTTCTGCCAAAAGCACCATTTGCATGCCTATCGTGTGGTTTTGCAGAAAACTGCGTCCGCGTCTACCAAAAGATGCATGCGCATGCTAAAAACGCGTTTTGGCACAAATCCATGTGCGGGTGCTAAAAAGAGCAGCATCGGCATGCTTTTCACGTTGTTTGGTAGAAATCCACGCGCGCGTTCTGCCAAAAGCACCATTTGCATGCCTATCGTGTGGTTTTGCAGAAAACTGCGTCCGCGTCTACCAAAAGATGCATGCGCATGCTTAAAACGCGCTTTGGCACAAATCCATGTGCGGATGTTAAAAAGAGCAGCATCGGCATGCTTTTCACGTCGTTTGGTAGAAATCCACGCGCGCGTTCTGCCAAAAGCACCATTTGCATGCATATCGTGTGGTTTTGCAGAAAACTGCGTCCGCGTCTACCAAAAGATGCATGCGCATGCTTAAAACGCGCTTTGGCACAAATCCATGTGCGGATGTTAAAAAGAGCAGCATCGGCATGCTTTTCACGTTGTTTGGTAGAAATCCACGCGCGCGTTCTGCCAAAAGCACCATTTGCATGCCTATCGTGTGGTTTTGCAGAAAACTGCGTCCGCGTCTACCAAAAGATGCATGCGCATGCTTAAAACGCGCTTTGGCACAAATCCATGTGCGGATGCTAAAAAGAGCAGCATCGGCATGCTTTTCACGTCGTTAGGTAGAAATCCACGCGCGCGTTCTGCCAAAAGCACCATTTGCATGCATATCGTGTGGTTTTGCAGAAAACTGCGTCCGCGTCTACCAAAAGATGCATGCGCATGCTAAAAACGCGTTTTGGCACAAATCCATGTGCGGGTGCTAAAAAGAGCAGCATCGGCATGCTTCTCACGTCGTTTGGTAGAAATCCACGCGCGCGTTCTGCCAAAAGCACCATTTGCATGCCTATCGTGTGGTTTTGCAGAAAACTGCGTCCGCGTCTACCAAAAGATGCATGCGCATGCTTAAAACGCGCTTTGGCACAAATCCATGTGCGGATGTTAAAAAGAGCAGCATCGGCATGCTTTTCACGTCGTTTGGTAGAAATCCACGCGCGCGTTCTGCCAAAAGCACCATTTGCATGCATATCGTGTGGTTTTGCAGAAAACTGCGTCCGCGTCTACCAAAAGATGCATGCGCATGCTTAAAACGCGTTTTGGCACAAATCCATGTGTGGGTGCTAAAAAGAGCAGCATCGGCATGCTTTTCACGTCGTTTGGTAGAAATCCACGCGCGCTTTCTGCCAAAAGCACCATTTGCATGCCTATCGTGTGGTTTTGCAGAAAACTGCGTCCGCGTCTACCAAAAGATGCATGCGCATGCTTAAAACGCGTTTTGGCACAAATCCATGTGCGGGTGCTAAAATGAGCAGCATCGGCATGCTTTTCACGTCGTTTGGTAGAAATCCACGCGCGCGTTCTGCCAAAAGCACCATTTGCATGCCTATCGTGTGGTTTTGCAGAAAACTGCGTCCGCGTCTACCAAAAGATGCATGCGCATGCTTAAAACGCGTTTTGGCACAAATCCATCTGCGGGTGCTAAAAAGAGCAGCATCGGCATGCTTTTCACGTCGTTTGGTAGAAATCCACGCGCGCGTTCTGCCAAAAGCACCATTTGCACGCCTATCGTGTGGTTTTGCAGAAAACTGCGTCCGCGTCTACCAAAAGATGCATGCGCATGCTTAAAACGCGCTTTGCCACAAATCCATGTGCGGATGCTAAAAAGAGCAGCATCGGCATGCTTTTCACGTCGTTTGGTAGAAATCCACGCGCGCGTTCTGCCAAAAGCACCATTTGCATGCATATCGTGTGGTTTTGCAGAAAACTGCGTCCGCGTCTACCAAAAGATGCATGCGCATGCTTGAAACGCGTTTTGGCACAAATCCATGTGCGGGTGCTAAAAAGAGCAGCATCGGCATGCTTTTCACGTCGTTTGGTAGAAATCCACGCGCACGTTCTGCCAAAAGCACCATTTGCATGCCTATCGTGTGGTTTTGCAGAAAACTGCGTTCGCGTCTACCAAAAGATGCATGCGCATGCTAAAAACGCGTTTTGGCACAAATCCATGTGCGGGTGCTAAAAAGAGCAGCATCGGCATGCTTTTCACGTTGTTTGGTAGAAATCCACGGGCGCGTTCTCCCAAAAGCACCATTTGCATGCCTATCGTGTGGTTTTGCAGAAAACTGCGTCCGCGTCTACCAAAAGATGCATGCGCATGCTTAAAACGCGCTTTGGCACAAATCCATGTGCGGATGCTAAAAAGAGCAGCATCGGCATGCTTTTCACGTCGTTTGGTAGAAATCCACGCGCGCGTTCTGCCAAAAGCACCATTTGCATGCATATCGTGTGGTTTTGCAGAAAACTGCGTCCGCGTCTACCAAAAGATACATGCGCATGCTAAAAACGCGTTTTGGCACAAATCCATGTGCGGGTGCTAAAAAGAGCAGCATCGGCATGCTTTTCACGTCGTTTGGTAGAAATCCACGCGCGCGTTCTGCCAAAAGCACCATTTGCATGCCTATCGTGTGGTTTTGCAGAAAACTGCGTCCGCGTCTACCAAAAGATGCATGCGCATGCTTAAAACGCGCTTTGGCACAAATCCATGTGCGGGTGCTAAAAAGAGCAGCATCGGCATGCTTTTCACGTCGTTTGGTAGAAATCCACGCGCGCGTTCTGCCAAAAGCACCATTTGCATGCCTATCGTGTGGTTTTGCAGAAAACTGCGTCCGCGTCTACCAAAAGATGCATGCGCATGCTTAAAACGCGTTTTGGCACAAATTCATGTGCGGGTGCTAAAAAGAGCAGCATCGGCATGCTTTTCACGTCGTTTGGTAGAAATTCACGCGCGCGTTCTGCCAAAAGCACGATTTGCATGCTTATCGTGTGGTTTTGCAGAAAACTGCGTCCGCGTCTACCAAAAGATGCATGCGCATGCTAAAAACGCGTTTTGGCACAAATCCATGTGCGGGTGCTAAAAAGAGCAGCCTCGGCATGCTTTTCACGTCGTTTGGTAGAAATCCACGCGCGCGTTCTGCCAAAACCACCATTTGCATGCATATCGTGTGGTTTTGCAGAAAACTGCGTCCGCGTCTTACAAAAGATGCATGCGCATGCTTAAAACGCGTTTTGGCACAAATCCATGTGCGGGTGCTAAAAAGAGCAGCATCGGCATGCTTTTCACGTCGTTTGGTAGAAATCCACGCGCGCGTTCTGCCAAAAGCACCATTTGCATGCATATCGTGTGGTTTTGCAGAAAACTGCGTCCGCGTCTACCAAAAGATGCATGCGCATGCTTAAAACGCGTTTTGGCACAAATCCATGTGCGGGTGCTAAAAAGAGCAGCATCGGCATGCTTTTCACGTCGTTTGGTAGAAATCCACGCGCGCGTTCTGCCAAAAGCACCATTTGCATGCCTATCGTGTGGTTTTGCAGAAAACTGCGTCCGCGTCTACCAAAAGATGCATGCGCATGCTTAAAACGCGTTTTGGCACAAATCCATGTGCGGGTGCTAAAAAGAGCAGCATCGGCATGCTTTTCACGTCGTTTGGTAGAAATCCACGCGCGCGTTCTGCCAAAAGCACCATTTGCATGCCTATCGTGTGGTTTTGCAGAAAACTGCGTCCGCGTCTACCAAAAGATGCATGCGCATGCTTAAAACGCGTTTTGGCACAAATCCATGTGCGGGTGCTAAAAAGAGCAGCATCGGCATGCTTTTCACGTCGTTTGGTAGAAATCCACGCGCGCGTTCTGCCAAAAGCACCATTTGCACGCCTATCGTGTGGTTTTGCAGAAAACTGCGTCCGCGTCTACCAAAAGATGCATGCGCATGCTTAAAACGCGCTTTGCCACAAATCCATGTGCGGATGCTAAAAAGAGCAGCATCGGCATGCTTTTCACGTCGTTTGGTAGAAATCCACGCGCGCGTTCTGCCAAAAGCACAATTTGCATGCATATCGTGTGGTTTTGCAGAAAACTGCGTCCGCGTCTACCAAAAGATGCATGCGCATGCTAAAAACGCGTTTTGGCACAAATCCATGTGCGGGTGCTAAAAAGAGCAGCATCGGCATGCTTTTCACGTCGTTTGGTAGAAATCCACGCGCGCGTTCTCCCAAAAGCACCATTTGCATGCATATCGTGTGGTTTTGCAGAAAACTGCGTCCGCGTCTACCAAAAGATGCATGCGCATGCTTAAAACGCGTTTTGGCACAAATCCATGTTCGGGTGCTAAAAAGAGCAGCATCGGCATGCTTTTCACGTCGTTTGGTAGAAATCCACGCGCGCGTTGTGCCAAAAGCACCATTTGCATGCATATCGTGTGGTTTTGCAGAAAACTGCGTCCGCGTCTACCAAAAGATGCATGCGCATGCTAAAAACGCGTTTTGGCACAAATCCATGTGCGGATGTTAAAAAGAGCAGCATCGGCATGCTTTTCACGTCGTTTGGTAGAATTCCACGCGCGCGTTCTGCCAAAAGCACCATTTGCATGCATATCGTGTGGTTTTGCAGAAAACTGCGTCCGCGTCTACCAAAAGATGCATGCGCATGCTTAAAACGCGTTTTGGCACAAATCCATGTGCGGGTGCTAAAAAGAGCAGCATCGGCATGCTTTTCACGTCGTTTGGTAGAAATCCACGCGCGCGTTCTGCCAAAAGCACCATTTGCATGCATATCGTGTGGTTTTGCAGAAAACTGCGTCCGCGTCTACCAAAAGATGCATGCGCATGCTAAAAACGCGTTTTGGCACAAATCCATGTGCGGATGGTAAAAAGAGCAGCATCGGCATGCTTTTCACGTCGTTTGGTAGAAATCCACGCGCGTTCTGCCAAAAGCACCATTTGCATGCATATCGTGTGGTTTTGCAGAAAACTGCGTCCGCGTCTACCAAAAGATGCATGCGCATGCATAAAACGCGTTTTGGCACAAATCCATGTGCGGGTGCTAAAAAGAGCAGCATCGGCATGCTTTTCACGTCGTTTGGTAGAAATCCACGCGCGCGTTCTGCCAAAAGCACCATTTGCATGCCTATTGTGTGGTTTTGCAAAAAACTGCGTCCGCGTCTACCAAAAGATGCATGCGCATGCTTAAAACGCTCTTTGGCACAAATCCATGTGCGGATGCTAAAAAGAGCAGCATCGGCATGCTTTTCACGTCGTTTGGTAGAAATCCACGCGCGCGTTCTGCCAAAAGCACCATTTGCATGCCTATCGTGTGGTTTTGCAGAAAACTGCGTCCGCGTCTACCAAAAGATGCATGCGCATGCTTAAAACGTGCTTTGGCACAAATCCATGTGCGGATGCTAAAAAGAGCAGCATCGGCATGCTTTTCACGTCGTTTGGTAGAAATCCACGCGCGCGTTCTGCCAAAAGCACCATTTGCATGCATATCGTGTGGTTTTGCAGAAAACTGCGTCCGCGTCTACCAAAAGATGCATGCGCATGCTAAAAACGCGTTTTGGCACAAATCCATGTGCGGATGCTAAAAAGAGCAGCATCGGAATGCTTTTCACGTCGTTTGGTAGAAATCCACGCGCGCGTTCTGCCAAAAGCACAATTTGCATGCATATCGTGTGGTTTTGCAGAAAACTGCGTCCGCGTCTACCAAAAGATGCATGCGCATGCTAAAAACGCGTTTTGGCACAAATCCATGTGCGGGTGCTAAAAAGAGCAGCATCGGCATGCTTTTCACGTCGTTTGGTAGAAATCCACGCGCGCGTTCTGCCAAAAGCACCATTTGCATGCATATCGTGTGGTTTTGCAGAAAACTGCGTCCGCGTCTACCAAAAGATGCATGCGCATGCTTAAAACGCGTTTTGGCACAAATCCATGTTCGGGTGCTAAAAAGAGCAGCATCGGCATGCTTTTCACGTCGTTTGGTAGAAATCCACGCGCGTTCTGCCAAAAGCACCATTTGCATGCATATCGTGTGGTTTTGCAGAAAACTGCGTCCGCGTCTACCAAAAGATGCATGCGCATGCATAAAACGCGTTTTGGCACAAATCCATGTGCGGGTGCTAAAAAGAGCAGCATCGGCATGCTTTTCACGTCGTTTGGTAGAAATCCACGCGCGCGTTCTGCCAAAAGCCCCATTTGCATGCCTATTGTGTGGTTTTGCAAAAAACTGCGTCCGCGTCTACCAAAAGATGCATGCGCATGCTTAAAACGCTCTTTGGCACAAATCCATGTGCGGATGCTAAAAAGAGCAGCATCGGCATGCTTTTCACGTCGTTTGGTAGAAATCCACGCGCGCGTTCTGCCAAAAGCACCATTTGCATGCATATCGTGTGGTTTGGCAGAAAACTGCGTCCGCGTCTACCAAAAGATGCATGCGCATGCTTAAAACGCGCTTTGGCAGAAATCCATGTGCGGATGTTAAAAAGAGCAGCATCGGCATGCTTTTCACGTTGTTTGGTAGAAATCCACGCGCGCGTTCTGCCAAGAGCACCATTTGCATGCATATCGTGTGGTTTTGCAGAAAACTGCGTCCGCGTCTACCAAAAGATGCATGCGCATGCTTAAAACGCGCTTTGGCACAAATCCATGTGCGGATGCTAAAAAGAGCAGCATCGGCATGCTTTTCACGTCGTTTGGTAGAAATCCACGCGCGCGTTCTGCCAAAAGCACCATTTGCATGCATATCGTGTGGTTTTGCAGAAAACTGCGTCCGCGTCTACCAAAAGATGCATGCGCATGCTAAAAACGCGTTTTGGCACAAATCCATGTGCGGGTGCTAAAAAGAGCAGCATCGGCATGCTTTTCACGTCGTTTGGTAGTAATCCACGCGCGCGTTCTGCCAAAAGCACCATTTGCATGCATATCGTGTGGTTTTGCAGAAAACTGCGTCCGCGTCTACCAAAAGATGCATGCGCATGCTTAAAACGCGTTTTGGCACAAATCCATGTGCGGGTGCTAAAAAGAGCAGCATCGGCATGCTTTTCACGTCGTTTGGTAGAAATCCACGCGCGCGTTCTGCCAAAAGCACCATTTGCATGCCTATTGTGTGGTTTTGCAGAAAACTGCGTCCGCGTCTACCAAAAGATGCATGCGCATGCTTAAAACGCGCTTTGGCACAAATCCATGTGCGGATGTTAAAAAGAGCAGCATCGGCATGCTTTTCACGTCGTTTGGTAGAAATCCACGCGCGCGTTCTGCCAAAAGCACCATTTGCATGCATATCGTGTGGTTTTGCAGAAAACTGCGTCCGCGTCTACCAAAAGATGCATGCGCATGCTTAAAACGCGCTTTGGCACAAATCCATGTGCGGATGTTAAAAAGAGCAGCATCGGCATGCTTTTCACGTTGTTTGGTAGAAATCCACGCGCGCGTTCTGCCAAAAGCACCATTTGCATGCCTATCGTGTGGTTTTGCAGAAAACTGCGTCCGCGTCTACCAAAAGATGCATGCGCATGCTTAAAACGCGCTTTGGCACAAATCCATGTGCGGGTGCTAAAAAGAGCAGCATCGGCATGCTTTTCACGTCGTTTGGTAGAAATCCACGCGCGCGTTCTGCCAAAAGCACCATTTGCATGCCTATCGTATGGTTTTGCAGAAAACTGCGTCCGCGTCTACCAAAAGATGCATGCGCATGCTTAAAACGCGTTTTGGCACAAATCCATGTGCGGGTGCTAAAAAGAGCAGCATCGGCATGCTTTTCACGTCGTTTGGTAGAAGTCCACGCGCGCGTTCTGCCAAAAGCACGATTTGCATGCATATCGTGTGGTTTTGCAGAAAACTGCGTCCGCGTCTACCAAAAGATGCATGCGCATGCTAAAAACGCGTTTTGGCACAAATCCATGTGCGGGTGCTAAAAAGAGCAGCATCGGCATGCTTTTCACGTCGTTTGGTAGAAATCCACGCGCGCGTTCTGCCAAAAGCACCATTTGCATGCATATCGTGAGGTTTTGCAGAAAACTGCGTCCGCGTCTACCAAAAGATGCATGCGCATGCTTAAAACGCGCTTTGGCACAAATCCATGTGCGGATGTTAAAAAGAGCAGCTTCGGCATGCTTTTCACGTCGTTTGGTAGAAATCCACGCGCGCGTTCTGCCAAAAGCACCATTTGCATGCATATCGTGTGGTTTTGCAGAAAACTGCGTCCGCGTCTACCAAAAGATGCATGCGCATGCTTAAAACGCGCTTTGGCACAAATCCATGTGCGGATGTTAAAAAGAGCAGCATCGGCATGCTTTTCACGTTGTTTGGCAGAAATCCACGCGCGCGTTCTGCCAAAAGCACCATTTGCATGCCTATCGTGTGGTTTTGCAGAAAACTGCGTCCGCGTCTACCAAAAGACGCATGCGCATGCTTAAAACGCGCTTTGGCACAAATCCATGTGCGGATGCTAAAAAGACCAGCATCGGCATGCTTTTCACGTCGTTTGGTAGAAATCCACGCGTGCGTTCTGCCAAAAGCACCATTTGCATGCCTATCGTGTGGTTTTGCAGAAAACTGCGTCCGCGTCTACCAAAAGATGCATGCGCATGCTAAAAACGCGTTTTGGCACAAATCCATGTGCGGATGTTAAAAAGAGCAGCATCGGCATGCTTTTCACGTCGTTTGGTAGAAATCCACGCGCGCGTTCTGCCAAAGGCACCATTTGCATGCATATCGTGTGGTTTTGCAGAAAACTGCGTCCGCGTCTACCAAAAGATGCATGCGCATGCATAAAACGCGTTTTGGCACAAATCCATGTGCGGGTGCTAAAAAGAGCAGCATCGGCATGCTTTTCACGTCGTTTGGTAGAAATCCACGCGCGCGTTCTGCCAAAAGCACCATTTGCATGCATATCGTGTGGTTTTGCAGAAAACTGCGTCCGCGTCTACCAAAAGATGCATGCGCATGCTTAAAACGCGCTTTGGCACAAATCCATGTGCGGATGCTAAAAAGAGCAGCATCGGCATGCTTTTCACGTCGTTTGGTAGAAATCCACGCGCGCGTTCTGCCAAAAGCACCATTTGCATGCCTATCGTGTGGTTTTGCAGAAAACTGCGTCCGCGTCTACCAAAAGATGCATGCGCATGCTAAAAACGCGTTTTGGCACAAATCCATGTGCGGGTGCTAAAAAGAGCAGCATCGGCATGCTTTTCACGTCGTTTGGTAGAAATCCACGCGCGCGTTCTGCCAAAAGCACCATTTGCATGCCTATCGTGCGGTTTTGCAGAAAACTGCGTCCGCGTCTACCAAAAGATGCATGCGCATGCTTAAAACGCGTTTTGGCACAAATCCATGTGCGGGTGCTAAAAAGAGCAGCATCGGCATGCTTTTCACGTCGTTTGGTAGAAATCCACGCGCGCGTTCTGCCAAAAGCACCATTTGCATGCCTATCGTGTGGTTTTGCAGAAAACTGCGTCCGCGTCTACCAAAAGATGCATGCGCATGCTTAAAACGCGTTTTGGCACAAATCCATGTGCGGGTGCTAAAAAGAGCAGCATCTGCATGCTTTTCACGTCGTTTGGTAGAAATCCACGCGCGCGTTCTGCCAAAAGCACGATTTGCATGCATATCGTGTGGTTTTGCAGAAAACTGCGTCCGCGTCTACCAAAAGATGCATGCGCATGCTAAAAACGCGTTTTGGCACAAATCCATGTGCGGATGTTAAAAAGAGCAGCATCTGCATGCTTTTCACGTCGTTTGGTAGAAATCCACGCGCGCGTTCTGCCAAAAGCACGATTTGCATGCATATCGTGTGGTTTTGCAGAAAACTGCGTCCGCGTCTACCAAAAGATGCATGCGCATGCTAAAAACGCGTTTTGGCACAAATCCATGTGCGGATGTTAAAAAGAGCAGCATCGGCATGCTTTTCACGTCGTTTGGTAGAAATCCACGCGCGCGTTCTGCCAAAAGCACCATTTGCATGCATATCGTGTGGTTTTGCAGAAAACTGCGTCCGCGTCTACCAAAAGATGCATGCGCATGCTTAAAACGCGTTTTGGCACAAATCCATGTGCGGGTGCTAAAAAGAGCAGCATCGGCATGCTTTTCACGTCGTTTGGTAGAAATCCACACGCGCCTTCTGCCAAAAGCACCATTTGCATGCCTATTGTGTGGTTTTGCAGAAAACTGCGTCCGCGTCTACCAAAAGATGCATGCGCATGCTTAAAACGCGCTTTGGCACAAATCCATGTGCGGGTGCTAAAAAGAGCAGCATCGGCATGCTTTTCACGTCGTTTGGTAGAAATCCACGCGCGCGTTCTGCCAAAAGCACCATTTGCATGCCTATCGTGTGGTTTTGCAGAAAACTGCGTCCGCGTCTACCAAAAGATGCATGCGCATGCTTAAAACGCGTTTTGGCACAAATCCATGTGCGGGTGCTAAAAAGAGCAGCATCGGCATGCTTTTCACGTCGTTTGGTAGAAATCCACGCGCGCGTTCTGCCAAAAGCACGATTTGCATGCATATCGTGTGGTTTTGCAGAAAACTGCGTCCGCGTCTACCAAAAGATGCATGCGCATGCTAAAAACGCGTTTTGGCACAAATCCATGTGCGGATGTTAAAAAGAGCAGCATCGGCATGCTTTTCACGTCGTTTGGTAGAAATCCACGCGCGCGTTCTGCCAAAAGCACCATTTGCATGCATATCGTGTGGTTTTGCAGAAAACTGCGTCCGCGTCTACCAAAAGATGCATGCGCATGCTTAAAACGCGTTTTGGCACAAATCCATGTGCGGGTGCTAAAAAGAGCAGCATCGGCATGCTTTTCACGTCGTTTGGTAGAAATCCACGCGCGCGTTCTGCCAAAAGCACCATTTGCATGCCTATCGTGTGGTTTTGCAGAAAACTGCGTCCGCGTCTACCAAAAGATGCATGCGCATGCTTAAAACGCGTTTTGGCACAAATCCATGTGCGGGTGCTAAAAAGAGCAGCATCGGCATGCTTTTCACGTCGTTTGGTAGAAATCCACGCGCGCGTTCTGCCAAAAGCACCATTTGCATGCCTATCGTGTGGTTTTGCAGAAAACTGCGTCCGCGTCTACCAAAAGATGCATGCGCATGCTTAAAACGCGTTTTGGCACAAATCCATGTGCGGGTGCTAAAAAGAGCAGCATCGGCATGCTTTTCACGTCGTTTGGTAGAAATCCACGCGCGCGTTCTGCCAAAAGCACGATTTGCATGCATATCGTGTGGTTTTGCAGAAAACTGCGTCCGCGTCTACCAAAAGATGCATGCGCATGCTAAAAACGCGTTTTGGCACAAATCCATGTGCGGATGTTAAAAAGAGCAGCATCGGCATGCTTTTCACGTCGTTTGGTAGAAATCCACGCGCGCGTTCTGCCAAAAGCACCATTTGCATGCATATCGTGTGGTTTTGCAGAAAACTGCGTCCGCGTCTACCAAAAGATGCATGCGCATGCTTAAAACGCGTTTTGGCACAAATCCATGTGCGGGTGCTAAAAAGAGCAGCATCGGCATGCTTTTCACGTCGTTTGGTAGAAATCCACACGCGCGTTCTGCCAAAAGCACCATTTGCATGCCTATTGTGTGGTTTTGCAGAAAACTGCGTCCGCGTCTACCAAAAGATGCATGCGCATGCTTAAAACGCGCTTTGGCACAAATCCATGTGCGGGTGCTAAAAAGAGCAGCATCGGCATGCTTTTCACGTCGTTTGGTAGAAAGCCAAGCGCGCGTTCTGCCAAAAGCACCATTTGCATGCCTATCGTGTGGTTTTGCAGAAAACTGCGTCCGCGTCTACCAAAAGATGCATGCGCATGCTTAAAACGCGTTTTGGCACAAATCCATGTGCGGGTGCTAAAAAGAGCAGCATCGGCATGCTTTTCACGTCGTTTGGTAGAAATCCACACGCGCGTTCTGCCAAAAGCACCATTTGCATGCCTATTGTGTGGTTTTGCAGAAAACTGCGTCCGCGTCTACCAAAAGATGCATGCGCATGCTTAAAACGCGCTTTGGCACAAATCCATGTGCGGGTGCTAAAAAGAGCAGCATCGGCATGCTTTTCACGTCGTTTGGTAGAAAGCCAAGCGCGCGTTCTGCCAAAAGCACCATTTGCATGCCTATCGTGTGGTTTTGCAGAAAACTGCGTCCGCGTCTACCAAAAGATGCATGCGCATGCTTAAAACGCGTTTTGGCACAAATCCATGTGCGGGTGCTAAAAAGAGCAGCATCGGCATGCTTTTCACGTCGTTTGGTAGAAATCCACGCGCGCGTTCTGCCAAAAGCACGATTTGCATGCATATCGTGTGGTTTTGCAGAAAACTGCGTCCGCGTCTACCAAAAGATGCATGCGCATGCTAAAAACGCGTTTTGGCACAAATCCATGTGCGGATGTTAAAAAGAGCAGCATCGGCATGCTTTTCACGTCGTTTGGTAGAAATCCACGCGCGCGTTCTGCCAAAAGCACCATTTGCATGCATATCGTGCGGTTTTGAGGAAAACTGCGTCCGTGTCTACCAAAAGATGCATGCGCATGCTTAAAACGCGTTTTGGCACAAATCCATGTGCGGGTGCTAAAAAGAGCAGCATCGGCATGCTTTTCACGTCGTTTGGTAGAAATCCACGCGCGCGTTCTGCCAAAAGCACCATTTGCATGCCTATCGTGTGGTTTTGCAGAAAACTGCGTCCGCGTCTACCAAAAGATGCATGCGCATGCTTAAAACGCGTTTTGGCACAAATCCATGTGCGGGTGCTAAAAAGAGCAGCATCGGCATGCTTTTCACGTCGTTTGGTAGAAATCCACGCGCGCGTTCTGCCAAAAGCACCATTTGCATGCCTATCGTGTGGTTTTGCAGAAAACTGCGTCCGCGTCTACCAAAAGATGCATGCGCATGCTTAAAACGCGTTTTGGCACAAATCCATGTGCGGGTGCTAAAAAGAGCAGCATCGGCATGCTTTTCACGTCGTTTGGTAGAAATCCACGCGCGCGTTCTGCCAAAAGCACGATTTGCATGCATATCGTGTGGTTTTGCAGAAAACTGCGTCCGCGTCTACCAAAAGATGCATGCGCATGCTAAAAACGCGTTTTGGCACAAATCCATGTGCGGATGTTAAAAAGAGCAGCATCGGCATGCTTTTCACGTCGTTTGGTAGAAATCCACGCGCGCGTTCTGCCAAAAGCACCATTTGCATGCATATCGTGTGGTTTTGCAGAAAACTGCGTCCGCGTCTACCAAAAGATGCATGCGCATGCTTAAAACGCGTTTTGGCACAAATCCATGTGCGGGTGCTAAAAAGAGCAGCATAGGCATGCTTTTCACGTCGTTTGGTAGAAATCCACGCACGCGTTCTGCCAAAAGCACCATTTGCATGCCTATCGTGTGGTTTTGCAGAAAACTGCGTCCGCGTCTACCAAAAGATGCATGCGCATGCTTAAAACGCGTTTTTGCACAAATACATGTGCGGGTGCTAAAAAGAGCAGCATCGGCATGCTTTTCACGTCGTTTGGTAGAAATCCACGCGCGCGTTCTGCCAAAAGCACCATTTGCATGCCTATCGTGTGGTTTTGCAGAAAACTGCGTCCGCGTCTACCAAAAGATGCATGCGCATGCTTAAAACGCGTTTTGGCACAAATCCATGTGCGGGTGCTAAAAAGAGCAGCATCGGCATGCTTTTCACGTCGTTTGGTAGAAATCCACGCGCGCGTTCTGCCAAAAGCACGATTTGCATGCATATCGTGTGGTTTTGCAGAAAACTGCGTCCGCGTCTACCAAAAGATGCATGCGCATGCTAAAAACGCGTTTTGGCACAAATCCATGTGCGGATGTTAAAAAGAGCAGCATCGGCATGCTTTTCACGTCGTTTGGTAGAAATCCACGCGCGCGTTCTGCCAAAAGCACCATTTGCATGCATATCGTGTGGTTTTGCAGAAAACTGCGTCCGCGTCTACCAAAAGATGCATGCGCATGCTTAAAACGCGTTTTGGCACAAATCCATGTGCGGGTGCTAAAAAGAGCAGCATCGGCATGCTTTTCACGTCGTTTGGTAGTAATCCACACGCGCGTTCTGCCAAAAGCACCATTTACATGCCTATTGTGTGGTTTTGCAGAAAACTGCGTCCGCGTCTACCAAAAGATGCATGCGCATGCTTAAAACGCGCTTTGGCACAAATCCATGTGCGGGTGCTAAAAAGAGCAGCATCGGCATGCTTTTCACGTCGTTTGGTAGAAATCCAAGCGCGCGTTCTGCCAAAAGCACCATTTGCATGCCTATCGTGTGGTTTTGCAGAAAACTGCGTCCGCGTCTACCAAAAGATGCATGCGCATGCTTAAAACGCGTTTTGGCACAAATCCATGTGCGGGTGCTAAAAAGAGCAGCATCGGCATGCTTTTCACGTCGTTTGGTAGAAATCCACGCGCGCGTTCTGCCAAAAGCACGATTTGCATGCATATCGTGTGGTTTTGCAGAAAACTGCGTCCGCGTCTACCAAAAGATGCATGCGCATGCTAAAAACGCGTTTTGGCACAAATCCATGTGCGGATGTTAAAAAGAGCAGCATCGGCATGCTTTTCACGTCGTTTGGTAGAAATCCACGCGCGCGTTCTGCCAAAAGCACCATTTGCATGCATATCGTGTGGTTTTGCAGAAAACTGCGTCCGTGTCTACCAAAAGATGCATGCGCATGCTTAAAACGCGTTTTGGCACAAATCCATGTGCGGGTGCTAAAAAGAGCAGCATCGGCATGCTTTTCACGTCGTTTGGTAGAAATCCACGCGCGCGTTCTGCCAAAAGCACCATTTGCATGCCTATCGTGTGGTTTTGCAGAAAACTGCGTCCGCGTCTACCAAAAGATGCATGCGCATGCTTAAAACGCGTTTTGGCACAAATCCATGTGCGGGTGCTAAAAAGAGCAGCATCGGCATGCTTTTCAAGTCGTTTGGTAGAAATCCACGCGCGCGTTCTGCCAAAAGCACCATTTGCATGCCTATTGTGTGGTTTTGCAGAAAACTGCGTCCGCGTCTACCAAAAGATGCATGCGCATGCTTAAAACGCGCTTTGGCACAAATCCATGTGCGGATGTTAAAAAGAGCAGCATCGGCATGCTTTTCACGTCGTTTGGTAGAAATCCACGCGCGCGTTCTGCCAAAAGCACCATTTGCATGCATATCGTGTGGTTTTGCAGAAAACTGCGTCCGCGTCTACCAAAGGATGCATGCGCATGCTAAAAACGCGTTTTGGCACAAATCCATGTGCGGATGTTAAAAAGAGCAGCATCGGCATGCTTTTCACGTCGTTTGGTAGAAATCCACGCGCGCGTTCTGCCAAAAGCACCATTTGCATGCATATCGTGTGGTTTTGCAGAAAACTGCGTCCGCGTCTACCAAAAGATGCATGCGCATGCTTAAAACGCGCTTTGGCACAAATCCATGTGCGGATGTTAAAAAGAGCAGCATCGGCATGCTTTTCACGTTGTTTGGTAGAAATCCACGCGCGCGTTCTGCCAAAAGCACCATTTGCATGCCTATCGTGTGGTTTTGCAGAAAACTGCGTCCGCGTCTACCAAAAGATGCATGCGCATGCTTAAAACGCGCTTTGGCACAAATCCATGTGCGGATGCTAAAAAGAGCAGCATCGGCATGCTTTTCACGTCGTTTGGTAGAAATCCACGCGCGCGTTCTGCCAAAAGCACCATTTGCATGCATATCGTGTGGTTTTGCAGAAAACTGCGTCCGCGTCTACCAAAAGATGCATGCGCATGCTAAAAACGCGTTTTGGCACAAATCCATGTGCGGGTGCTAAAAAGAGCAGCATCGGCATGCTTTTCACGTCGTTTGGTAGAAATCCACGCGCGCGTTCTGCCAAAAGCACCATTCGCATGCCTATCGTGTGGTTTTGCAGAAAACTGCGTCCGTGTCTACCAAAAGATGCATGCGCATGCTTAAAACGCGCTTTGGCACAAATCCATGTGCGGATGTTAAAAAGAGCAGCATCGGCATGCTTTTCACGTCGTTTGGTAGAAATCCACGCGCGCGTTCTGCCAAAAGCACCATTTGCATGCATATCGTGTGGTTTTGCAGAAAACTGCGTCCGCGTCTACCAAAAGATGCATGCGCATGCTTAAAACGCGTTTTGGCACAAATCCATGTGCGGGTGCTAAAAAGAGCAGCATCGGCATGCTTTTCACGTCGTTTGGTAGAAATCCACGCGCGCGTTCTGCCAAAAGCACCATTTGCATGCCTATCGTGTGGTTTTGCAGAAAACTGCGTCCGCGTCTACCAAAAGATGCATGCGCATGCTTAAAACGCGTTTTGGCACAAATCCATGTGCGGGTGCTAAAAAGAGCAGCATCGGCATGCTTTTCACGTCGTTTGGTAGAAATCCACGCGCGCGTTCTGCCAAAAGCACGATTTGCATGCATATCGTGTGGTTTTGCAGAAAACTGCGTCCGCGTCTACCAAAAGATGCATGCGCATGCTAAAAACGCGTTTTGGCACAAATCCATGTGCGGATGTTAAAAAGAGCAGCATCGGCATGCTTTTCACGTCGTTTGGTAGAAATCCACGCGCGCGTTCTGCCAAAAGCACCATTTGCATACATATGGTGTGGTTTTGCAGAAAACTGCGTCCGCGTCTACCAAAAGATGCATGCGCATGCCTTAAACGCGTTTTGGCACAAATCCATGTGCGGGTGCTAAAAAGAGCAGCATCGGCATGCTTTTCACGTCGTTTGGTAGAAATCCACGCGCGCGTTCTGCCAAAAGCACCATTTGCATGCCTATCGTGTGGTTTTGCAGAAAACTGCGTCCGCGTCTACCAAAAGATGCATGCGCATGCTTAAAACGCGCTTTGGCACAAATCCATGTGCGGATGTTAAAAAGAGCAGCATCGGCATGCTTTTCACGTCGTTTGGTAGAAATCCACGCGCGAGTTCTGCCAAAAGCACCATTTGCATGCATATCGTGTGGTTTTGCAGAAAACTGCGTCCGCGTCTACCAAAAGATGCATACGCATGCTTAAAACGCGCTTTGGCACAAATCCATGTGCGGATGTTAAAAACAGCAGCATCGGCATGCTTTTCACGTCGTTTGGTAGAAATCCACGCGCGCGTTCTGCCAAAACCACCATTTGCATGCATATCGTGTGGTTTTGCAGAAAACTGCGTCCGCGTCTACCAAAAGATGCATGCGCATGCTTAAAACGCGTTTTGGCACAAATCCATGTGCGGGTGCTAAAAAGAGCAGCATCGGCATGCTTTTCACGTCGTTTGGTAGAAATCCACGCGCGCGTTCTGCCAAAAGCACCATTTGCATGCCTATCGTGTGGTTTTGCAGAAAACTGCGTCCGCGTCTACCAAAAGATGCATGCGCATGCTTAAAACGCGTTTTGGCACAAATTAATGTGCGGGTGCTAAAAAGAGCAGCATCGGCATGCTTTTCACGTCGTTTGGTAGAAATCCACGCGCGCGTTCTGCCAAAAGCACCATTTGCATGCCTATCATGTGGTTTTGCAGAAAACTGCGTCTGCGTCTACCAAAAGATACATGCGCATGCTTAAAACGCGTTTTGGCACAAATCCATGTGCGGATGTTAAAAAGAGCAGCATCGGCATGCTTTTCACGTCGTTTGGTAGAAATCCACGCGCGCGTTCTGCCAAAAGCACCATTTGCATGCATATCGTGTGGTTTTGCAGAAAACTGCGTCCGTGTCTACCAAAAGATGCATGCGCATGCTTAAAACGCGTTTTGGCACAAATCCATGTGCGGGTGCTAAAAAGAGCAGCATCGGCATGCTTTTCACGTCGTTTGGTAGAAATCCACGCGCGCGTTCTGCCAAAAGCACCATTTGCATGCCTATCGTGTGGTTTTGCAGAAAACTGCGTCCGCGTCTACCAAAAGATGCATGCGCATGCTTAAAACGCGTTTTGGCACAAATCCATGTGCGGGTGCTAAAAAGAGCAGCATCGGCATGCTTTTCAAGTCGTTTGGTAGAAATCCACGCGCGCGTTCTGCCAAAAGCACCATTTGCATGCCTATTGTGTGGTTTTGCAGAAAACTGCGTCCGCGTCTACCAAAAGATGCATGCGCATGCTTAAAACGCGCTTTGGCACAAATCCATGTGCGGATGTTAAAAAGAGCAGCATCGGCATGCTTTTCACGTCGTTTGGTAGAAATCCACGCGCGCGTTCTGCCAAAAGCACCATTTGCATGCATATCGTGTGGTTTTGCAGAAAACTGCGTCCGCGTCTACCAAAGGATGCATGCGCATGCTAAAAACGCGTTTTGGCACAAATCCATGTGCGGATGTTAAAAAGAGCAGCATCGGCATGCTTTTCACGTTGTTTGGTAGAAATCCACGCGCGCGTTCTGCCAAAAGCACCATTTGCATGCCTATCGTGTGGTTTTGCAGAAAACTGCGTCCGCGTCTACCAAAAGATGCATGCGCATGCTTAAAACGCGCTTTGGCACAAATCCATGTGCGGATGCTAAAAAGAGCAGCATCGGCATGCTTTTCACGTCGTTTGGTAGAAATCCACGCGCGCGTTCTGCCAAAAGCACCATTTGCATGCATATCGTGTGGTTTTGCAGAAAACTGCGTCCGCGTCTACCAAAAGATGCATGCGCATGCTAAAAACGCGTTTTGGCACAAATCCATGTGCGGGTGCTAAAAAGAGCAGCATCGGCATGCTTTTCACGTCGTTTGGTAGAAATCCACGCGCGCGTTCTGCCAAAAGCACCATTCGCATGCCTATCGTGTGGTTTTGCAGAAAACTGCGTCCGTGTCTACCAAAAGATGCATGCGCATGCTTAAAACGCGCTTTGGCACAAATCCATGTGCGGATGTTAAAAAGAGCAGCATCGGCATGCTTTTCACGTCGTTTGGTAGAAATCCACGCGCGCGTTCTGCCAAAAGCACCATTTGCATGCATATCGTGTGGTTTTGCAGAAAACTGCGTCCGCGTCTACCAAAAGATGCATGCGCATGCTTAAAACGCGTTTTGGCACAAATCCATGTGCGGGTGCTAAAAAGAGCAGCATCGGCATGCTTTTCACGTCGTTTGGTAGAAATCCACGCGCGCGTTCTGCCAAAAGCACCATTTGCATGCCTATCGTGTGGTTTTGCAGAAAACTGCGTCCGCGTCTACCAAAAGATGCATGCGCATGCTTAAAACGCGTTTTGGCACAAATCCATGTGCGGGTGCTAAAAAGAGCAGCATCGGCATGCTTTTCACGTCGTTTGGTAGAAATCCACGCGCGCGTTCTGCCAAAAGCACGATTTGCATGCATATCGTGTGGTTTTGCAGAAAACTGCGTCCGCGTCTACCAAAAGATGCATGCGCATGCTAAAAACGCGTTTTGGCACAAATCCATGTGCGGATGTTAAAAAGAGCAGCATCGGCATGCTTTTCACGTCGTTTGGTAGAAATCCACGCGCGCGTTCTGCCAAAAGCACCATTTGCATACATATGGTGTGGTTTTGCAGAAAACTGCGTCCGCGTCTACCAAAAGATGCATGCGCATGCCTTAAACGCGTTTTGGCACAAATCCATGTGCGGGTGCTAAAAAGAGCAGCATCGGCATGCTTTTCACGTCGTTTGGTAGAAATCCACGCGCGCGTTCTGCCAAAAGCACCATTTGCATGCATATCGTGTGGTTTTGCAGAAAACTGCGTCCGCGTCTACCAAAAGATGCATGCGCATGCTTAAAACGCGTTTTGGCACAAATCCATGTGCGGGTGCTAAAAAGAGCAGCATCGGCATGCTTTTCACGTCCTTTGGTAGAAATCCACGCGCGCGTTCTGCCAAAAGCACCATTTGCATGCCTATCGTGTGGTTTTGCAGAAAACTGCGTCCGCGTCTACCAAAAGATGCATGCGCATGCTAAAAACGCGTTTTGGCACAAATCCATGTGCGGATGTTAAAAAGAGCTGCATCGGCATGCTTTTCACGTCGTTTGGTAGAAATCCACGCGCGCGTTCTGCCAAAAGCACCATTTGCATGCCTATCGTGTGGTTTTGCAGAAAACTGCGTCCGCGTCTACCAAAAGATGCATGCGCATGCTTAAAACGCGTTTTGGCACAAATCCATGTGCGGGTGCTAAAAAGAGCAGCATCGGCATGCTTTTCACGTCGTTTGGTAGAAATCCACGCGCGCGTTCTGCCAAAAGCACGATTTGCATGCATATCGTGTGGTTTTGCAGAAAACTGCGTCCGCGTCTACCAAAAGATGCATGCACATGCTAAAAACGCGTTTTGGCACAAATCCATGTGCGGATGTTAAAAAGAGCAGCATCGGCATGCTTTTCACGTCGTTTGGTAGAAATCCACGCGCGCGTTCTGCCAAAAGCACCATTTGTATGCATATCGTGTGGTTTTGCAGAAAACTGCGTCCGCGTCTACCAAAAGATGCATGCGCATGCTTAAAACGCGTTTTGGCACAAATCCATGTGCGGGTGCTAAAAAGAGCAGCATCGGCATGCTTTTCACGTCGTTTGGTAGAAATCCACGCGCGCGTTCTGCCAAAAGCACCATTTGCATGCCTATCGTGTGGTTTTGCAGAAAACTGCGTCCGCGTCTACCAAAAGATGCATGCGCATGCTTAAAACGCGTTTTTGGCACAAATCCATGTGCGGGTGCTAAAAAGAGCAGCATCGGCATGCTTTTCACGTCGTTTGGTAGAAATCCACGCGCGCGTTCTGCCAAAAGCACCATTTGCATGCCTATTGTGTGGTTTTGCAGAAAACTGCGTCCGCGTCTACCAAAAGATGCATGCGCATGCTTAAAACGCGCTTTGGCACAAATCCATGTGCGGATGTTAAAAAGAGCAGCATCGGCATGCTTTTCACGTCGTTTGGTAGAAATCCACGCGCGCGTTCTGCCAAAAGCACCATTTGCATGCATATCGTGTGGTTTTGCAGAAAACTGCGTCCGCGTCTACCAAAAGATGCATGCGCATGCTTAAAACGCGTTTTGGCACAAATCCATGTGCGGGTGCTAAAAAGAGCAGCATCGGCATGCTTTTCACGTCGTTTGGTAGAAATCCACGCGCGCGTTCTGCCAAAAGCACCATTTGCATGCCTATCGTGTGGTTTTGCAGAAAACTGCGTCCGCGTCTACCAAAAGATGCATGCGCATGCTAAAAACGCGTTTTGGCACAAATCCATGTGCGGGTGCTAAAAAGAGCAGCATCGGCATGCTTTTCACGTTGTTTGGTAGAAATCCACGCGCGCGTTCTGCCAAAAGCACCATTTGCATGCCTATCGTGTGGTTTTGCAGAAAACTGCGTCCGCGTCTACCAAAAGATGCATGCGCATGCTAAAAACGCGTTTTGGCACAAATCAATGTGCGGGTGCTAAAAAGAGCAGCATCGGCATGCTTTTCACGTCGTTTGGTAGAAATCCACGCGCGCGTTCTGCCAAAAGCACCATTTGCATGCCTATCGTGCGGTTTTGCAGAAAACTGCGTCCGCGTCTACCAAAAGATGCATGCGCATGCTTAAAACGCGTTTTGGCACAAATCCATGTGCGGGTGCTAAAAAGAGCAGCATCGGCATGCTTTTCACGTCGTTTGGTAGAAATCCACGCGCGCGTTCTGCCAAAAGCACCATTTGCATGCCTATCGTGTGGTTTTGCAGAAAACTGCGTCCGCGTCTACCAAAAGATGCATGCGCATGCTTAAAACGCGTTTTGGCACAAATCCATGTGCGGGTGCTAAAAAGAGCAGCATCGGCATGCTTTTCACGTCGTTTGGTAGAAATCCACGCGCGCGTTCTGCCAAAAGCACGATTTGCATGCATATCGTGTGGTTTTGCAGAAAACTGCGTCCGCGTCTACCAAAAGATGCATGCGCATGCTAAAAACGCGTTTTGGCACAAATTCATGTGCGGATGTTAAAAAGAGCAGCATCGGCATGCTTTTCACGTCGTTTGGTAGAAATCCACGCGCGCGTTCTGCCAAAAGCACCATTTGCATGCATATCGTGTGGTTTTGCAGAAAACTGCGTCCGCGTCTACCAAAAGATGCATGCGCATGCTTAAAACGCGTTTTGGCACAAATCCATGTGCGGGTGCTAAAAAGAGCAGCATCGGCATGCTTTTCACGTCGTTTGGTAGAAATCCACACGCGCGTTCTGCCAAAAGCACCATTTGCATGCCTATTGTGTGGTTTTGCAGAAAACTGCGTCCGCGTCTACCAAAAGATGCATGCACATGCTTAAAACGCGCTTTGGCACAAATCCATGTGCGGGTGCTAAAAAGAGCAGCATCGGCATGCTTTTCACGTCGTTTGGTAGAAATCCACGCGCGCGTTCTGCCAAAAGCACCATTTGCATGCCTATCGTGTGGTTTTGCAGAAAACTGCGTCCGCGTCTACCAAAAGATGCATGCGCATGCTTAAAACGCGTTTTGGCACAAATCCATGTGCGGGTGCTAAAAAGAGCAGCATCGGCATGCTTTTCACGTCGTTTGGTAGAAATCCACGCGCGCGTTCTGCCAACAGCACGATTTGCATGCATATCGTGTGGTTTTGCAGAAAACTGCGTCCGCGTCTACCAAAAGATGCATGCGCATGCTAAAAACGCGTTTTGGCACAAATCCATGTGCGGATGTTAAAAAGAGCAGCATCGGCATGCTTTTCACGTCGTTTGGTAGAAATCCACACGCGCGTTCTGCCAAAAGCACCATTTGCATGCATATCGTGTGGTTTTGCAGAAAACTGCGTCCGCGTCTACCAAAAGATGCATGCGCATGCTTAAAACGCGTTTTGGCACAAATCCATGTGCGGGTGCTAAAAAGAGCAGCATCGGCATGCTTTTCACGTCGTTTGGTAGAAATCCACGCGCGCGTTCTGCCAAAAGCACCATTTGCATGCCTATCGTGTGGTTTTGCAGAAAACTGCGTCCGCGTCTACCAAAAGACGCATGCGCATGCTTAAAACGCGTTTTGGCACAAATCCATGTGCGGGTGCTAAAAAGAGCAGCATCGGCATGCTTTTCACGTCGTTTGGTAGAAATCCACGCGCGCGTTCTGCCAAAAGCACCATTTGCATGCCTATTGTGTGGTTTTGCAGAAAACTGCGTCCGCGTCTACCAAAAGATGCATGCGCATGCTTAAAACGCGCTTTGGCACAAATCCATGTGCGGATGTTAAAAAGAGCAGCATCGGCATGCTTTTCACGTCGTTTGGTAGAAATCCACGCGCGCGTTCTGCCAAAAGCACCATTTGCATGCATATCGTGTGGTTTTGCAGAAAACTGCGTCCGCGTCTACCAAAAGATGCATGCGCATGCTTAAAACGCGTTTTGGCACAAATCCATGTGCGGGTGCTAAAAAGAGCAGCATCGGCATGCTTTTCACGTCGTTTGGTAGAAATCCACGCGCGCGTTCTGCCAAAAGCACGATTTGCATGCATATCGTGCGGTTTTGCAGAAAACTGCGTCCGCGTCTACCAAAGGATGCATGCGCATGCTAAAAACGCGTTTTGGCACAAATCCATGTGCGGATGTTAAAAAGAGCAGCATCGGCATGCTTTTCACGTCGTTTGGTAGAAATGCACGCGCGCGTTCTGCCAAAAGCACCATTTGCATGCATATCGTGTGGTTTTGCAGAAAACTGCGTCCGCGTCTACCAAAAGATGCATGCGCATGCTTAAAACGCGTTTTGGCACAAATCCATGTGCGGGTGCTAAAAAGAGCAGCATCGGCATGCTTTTCACGTCGTTTGGTAGAAATCCACGCGCGCGTTCTGCCAAAAGCACCATTTGCATGTCGTGTGGTTTTGCAGAAAACTGCGTCCGCGTCTACCAAAAGATGCATGCGCATGCTTAAAACGCGCTTTGGCACAAATCCATGTGCGGGTGCTAAAAAGAGCAGCATCGGCATGCTTTTCACGTCGTTTGGTAGAAATCCACACGCGCGTTCTGCCAAAAGCACCATTTGCATGCATATCGTGTGGTTTTGCAGAAAACTGCGTCCGCGTCTACCAAAAGATGCATGTGCATGCTAAAAACGCGTTTTGGCACAAATCCATGTGCGGGTGCTAAAAAGAGCAGCATCGGCATGCTTTTCACGTCGTTTGGTAGAAATCCACACGCGCGTTCTGCCAAAAGCACCATTTGCATTCCTATCGTGTGGTTTTGCAGAAAACTGCGTCCGCGTCTACCAAAAGATGCATGCACATGCTTAAAACGCGCTTTGGCACAAATCCATGTGCGGATGTTAAAAAGAGCAGCATCGGCATGCTTTTCACGTCGTTTGGTAGAAATCCACGCGCGCGTTCTGCCAAAAGCACCATTTGCATGCATATCGTGTGGTTTTGCAGAAAACTGCGTCCGCGTCTACCAAAAGATGCATGCGCATGTTTAAAACGCGTTTTGGCACATATCCATGTGCGGGTGCTAAAAAGAGCAGCATCGGCATGCTTTTCACGTCGTTTGGTAGAAATCCACACGCGCGTTCTGCCAAAAGCACCATTTGCATGCCTATCGTGTGGTTTTGCAGAAAACTGCGTCCGCGTCTACCAAAAGATGCATGCGCATGCTTAAAACGCGCTTTGGCACAAATCCATGTGCGGATGTTAACAAGAGCAGCATCGGCATGCTTTTCACGTCGTTTGGTAGAAATCCACGCGCGCGTTCTGCCAAAAGCACCATTTGCATGCATATCGTGTGGTTTTGCAGAAAACTGCGTCCGCGTCTACCAAAAGATGCATGCGCATGCTTAAAACGCGTTTTGGCACAAATCCATGTGCGGGTGCTAAAAAGAGCAGCATCGGCATGCTTTTCACGTCGTTTGGTAGAAATCCACGCGCGCGTTCTGCCAAAAGCACCATTTGCATGCCTATCGTGTGGTTTTGCAGAAAACTGCGTCCGCGTCTACCAAAAGATGCATGGCATGCTTAAAACGCGTTTTGGCACAAATCCATGTGCGGGTGCTAAAAAGAGCAGCATCGGCATGCTTTTCACGTCGTTTGGTAGAAATCCACGCGCGCGTTCTGCCAAAAGCACCATTTGCATGCATATCGTGTGGTTTTGCAGAAAACTGCGTCCGCGTCTACCAAAAGATGCATGCGCATGCTTAAAACGCGTTTTGGCACAAATCCATGTGCGGGTGCTAAAAAGAGCAGCATCGGCATGCTTTTCACGTCGTTTGGTAGAAATCCACGCGCGCGTTCTGCCAAAAGCACCATTTGCATGCATATCGTGTGGTTTTGCAGAAAACTGCGTCCGCGTCTACCAAAAGATGCATGCGCATGCTTAAAACGCGTTTTGGCACAAATCCATGTGCGGGTGCTAAAAAGAGCAGCATCGGCATCCTTTTCACGTCGTTTGGTAGAAATCCACGCGCGCGTTCTGCCAAAAGCACGATTTGCATGCATATCGTGTGGTTTTGCAGAAAACTGCGTCCGCGTCTACCAAAAGATGCATGTGCATGCTAAAAACGCGTTTTGGCACAAATCCATGTGCGGGTGCTAAAAAGAGCAGCATCGGCATGCTTTTCACGTCGTTTGGTAGAAATCCACGCGCGCGTTCTGCCAAAAGCACCATTTGCATGCCTATCGTGTGGTTTTGCAGAAAACTGCGTCCGCGTCTACCAAAAGATGCATGCGCATGCTTAAAACGCGTTTTGGCACAAATCCATGTGCGGATGTTAAAAAGAGCAGCATCGGCATGCTTTTCACGTCGTTTGGTAGAAATCCACGCGCGCGTTCTGCCAAAAGCACCATTTGCATGCATATCGTGTGGTTTTGCAGAAAACTGCGTCCGCGTCTACCAAAAGATGCATGCGCATGCTTAAAACGCGTTTTGGCACAAATCCAGGTGCGGGTGCTAAAAAGAGCAGCATCGGCATGCTTTTCACGTCGTTTGGTAGAAATCCACACGCGCGTTCTGCCAAAAGCACCATTTGCATGCATATCGTGTGGTTTTGCAGAAAACTGCGTCCGCGTCTACCAAAAGATGCATGTGCATGCTAAAAACGCGTTTTGGCACAAATCCATGTGCGGATGTTAAAAAGAGCAGCATCGGCATGCTTTTCACGTCGTTTGGTAGAAATCCACACGCGCGTTCTGCCAAAAGCACCATTTGCATGCATATCGTGTGGTTTTCCAGAAAACTGCGTCCGCGTCTACCAAAAGATGCATGTGCATGCTAAAAACGCGTTTTGGCACAAATCCATGTGCGGGTGCTAAAAAGAGCAGCATCGGCATGCTTTTCACGTCGTTTGGTAGAAATCCACACGCGCGTTCTGCCAAAAGCACCATTTGCATGCATATCGTGTGGTTTTGCAGAAAACTGCGTCCGCGTCTACCAAAAGATGCATGTGCATGCTAAAAACGCGTTTTGGCACAAATCCATGTGCGGATGTTAAAAAGAGCAGCATCGGCATGCTTTTCACGTCGTTTGGTAGAAATCCACACGCGCGTTCTGCCAAAAGCACCATTTTCATGCATATCGTGTGGTTTTGCAGAAAACTGCGTCCGCGTCTACCAAAAGATGCATGTGCATGCTAAAAACGCGCTTTTGGCACAAATCCATGTGCGGGTGCTAAAAAGAGCAGCATCGGCATGCTTTTCACGTCGTTTGGTAGAATCCACACGCGCGTTCTGCCAAAAGCACCATTTGCATGCCTATCGTGTGGTTTTGCAGAAAACTGCGTCGCGTCTACCAAAAGATGCATGCGCATGCTTAAAACGCGCTTTGGCACAAATCCATGTGCGGATGTTAAAAAGAGCAGCATCGGCATGCTTTTCACGTCGTTTGGTAGAAATCCACGCGCGCGTTCTGCCAAAAGCACCATTTGCATGCATATCGTGTGGGTTTTGCAGAAAACTGCGTCTTCGTCTACCAAAAGATGCATGCGCATGCTTAAAACGCGTTTTGGCACAAATCCATGTGCGGGTGCTAAAAAGAGCAGCATCGGCATGCTTTTCACGTCGTTTGGTAGAAATCCACACGCGCGTTCTGCCCAAAAGCACCATTTGCATGCCTATCGTGTGGTTTTGCAGAAAACTGCGTCCGCGTCTACCAAAAGATGCATGCGCATGCTTAAAACGCGCTTTGGCACAAATCCATGTGCGGGTGCTAAAAAGAGCAGCATCGGCATGCTTTTCACGTCGTTTGGTAGAAATCCACACGCGCGTTCTGCCAAAAGCACCATTTGCATGCATATCGTGTGGTTTTGCAGAAAACTGCGTCCGCGTCTACCAAAAGATGCATGTGCATGCTAAAAACGCGTTTTGGCACAAATCCATGTGCGGGTGCTAAAAAGAGCAGCATCGGCATGCTTTTCACGTCGTTTGGTAGAAATCCATGCGCGCGTTCTGCCAAAAGCACCATTTGCATGCCTATCATGTGGTTTTGCAGAAAACTGCGTCCGCGTCTACCAAAAGATGCATGCGCATGCTTAAAACGCGCTTTGGCACAAATCCATGTGCGGGTGCTAAAAAGAGCAGCATCGGCATGCTTTTCACGTCGTTTGGTAGAAATCCACACGCGCGTTCTGCCAAAAGCACCATTTGCATGCATATCGTGTGTTTTGCAGAAAACTGCGTCCGCGTCTACCAAAAGATGCATGTGCATGCTAAAAACGCGTTTTGGCACAAATCCATGTGCGGGTGCTAAAAAGAGCAGCATCGGCATGCTTTTCACGTCGTTTGGTAGAAATCCATGCGCGCGTTCTGCCAAAAGCACCATTTGCCATGCCTATCATGTGGTTTTGCAGAAAACTGCGTCCGCGTCTACCAAAAGATGCATGCGCATGCTTAAAACGCGTTTTGGCACAAATCCATGTGCGGGTGCTAAAAAGAGCAGCATCGGCATGCTTTTCACGTCGTTTGGTAGAAATCCACACGCGCGTTCTGCCAAAAGCACCATTTGCATGCATATCGTGTGGTTTTGCAGAAAACTGCGTCCGCGTCTACCAAAAGATGCATGTGCATGCTAAAAACGCGTTTTGGCACAAATCCATGTGCGGATGTTAAAAAGAGCAGCATCGGCATGCTTTTCACGTCGTTTGGTAGAAATCCACACGCGCGTTCTGCCAAAAGCACCATTTGCATGCATATCGTTTGGTTTTGCAGAAAACTGCGTCCGCGTCTGCCAAAAGATGCATGGCATGCTAAAAACGCGTTTTGGCACAAATCCATGTGCGGGTGCTAAAAAGAGCAGCATCGGCATGCTTTTCACGTCGTTTGGTAGAAATCCACACGCGCGTTCTGCCAAAAGCACCATTTGCATGCATATCGTGTGGTTTTGCAGAAAACTGCGTCCGCGTCTACCAAAAGATGCATGCGCATGCTTAAAACGCGTTTTGGCACAAATCCATGTGCGGATGTTAAAAAGAGCAGCATCGGCATGCTTTTCACGTCGTTTGGTAGAAATCCACGCGCGCGTTCTGCCAAAAGCACCATTTGCATGCATATCGTGTGGTTTTGCAGAAAACTGCGTCCGCGTCTACCAAAAGATGCATGCGCATGCTTAAAACGCGTTTTGGCACAAATCCATGTGCGGGTGCTAAAAAGAGCAGCATCGGCATGCTTTTCACGTCGTTTGGTAGAAAATCCACACGCGCGTTCTGCCAAAAGCACCATTTGCATGCATATCGTGTGGTTTTGCAGAAAACTGCGTCCGCGTCTACCAAAAGATGCATGTGCATGCTAAAAACGCGTTTTGGCACAAATCCATGTTGCGGATGTTAAAAAGAGCAGCATCGGCATGCTTTTCACGTCGTTTGGTAGAAATCCACACGCGCGTTCTGCCAAAAGCACCATTTGCATGCATATCGTGTGGTTTTGCAGAAAACTGCGTCCGCGTCTACCAAAACATGCATGTGCATGCTTAAAACGCGTTTTGGCACAAATCCATGTGCGGGTGCTAAAAAGAGCAGCATCGGCATGCTTTTCACGTCGTTTGGTAGAAATCCACACGCGCGTTCTGCCAAAAGCACCATTTGCATGCCTATCGTGTGGTTTTGCAGAAAACTGCGTCCGCGTCTACCAAAAGATGCATGCGCATGCTTAAAACGCGCTTTGGCACAAATCCATGTGCGGATGTTAAAAAGAGCAGCATCGGCATGCTTTTCACGTCGTTTGGTAGAAATCCACGCGCGCGTTCTGCCAAAAGCACCATTTGCATGCATATCGTGTGGTTTTGCAGAAAACTGCGTCCGCGTCTACCAAAGATGCATGCGCATGCTTAAAACGCGTTTTGGCACAAATCCATGTGCGGGTGCTAAAAAGAGCAGCATCGGCATGCTTTTCACGTCGTTTGGTAGAAATCCACACGCGCGTTCTGCCAAAAGCACCATTAGCAAGCCTAACGTGTGGTTTTGCAGAAAACTGCGTCCGCGTCTACCAAAAGATGCATGCGCATGCTTAAAACGCGCTTTGGCACAAATCCATGTGCGGGTGCTAAAAAGAGCAGCATCGGCATGCTTTTCACGTCGTTTGGTAGAAATCCACACGCGCGTTCTGCCAAAAGCACCATTTGCATGCATATCGTGTGGTTTTGCAGAAACTGCGTCCGCGTCTACCAAAAGATGCATGTGCATGCTAAAAACGCGTTTTGGCACAAATCCATGTGCGGGTGCTAAAAAGAGCAGCATCGGCATGCTTTTCACGTCGTTTGGTAGAAATCCATGCGCGCGTTCTGCCAAAAGCACCATTTGCATGCCTATCATGTGGTTTTGCAGAAAACTGCGTCCGCGTCTACCAAAAGATGCATGCGCATGCTTAAAACGCGCTTTGGCACAAATCCATGTGCGGGTGCTAAAAAGAGCAGCATCGGCATGCTTTTCACGTCGTTTTGGTAGAAATCCACACGCGCGTTCTGCCAAAAGCACCATTTGCATGCATATCGTGTGGTTTTGCAGAAAACTGCGTCCGCGTCTACCAAAAGATGCATGTGCATGCTAAAAAACGCGTTTTGGCACAAATCCATGTGCGGGTGCTAAAAAGAGCAGCATCGGCATGCTTTTCACGTCGTTTGGTAGAAATCCATGCGCGCGTTCTGCCAAAAGCACCATTTGCATGCCTATCATGTGGTTTTGCAGAAAACTGCGTCCGCGTCTACCAAAAGATGCATGCGCATGCTTAAAACGCGTTTTGGCACAAATCCATGTGCGGGTGCTAAAAAGAGCAGCATCGGCATGCTTTTCACGTCGTTTGGTAGAAATCCACACGCGCGTTCTGCCAAAAGCACCATTTGCATGCATAACGTGTGGTTTTGCAGAAAACTGCGTCCGCGTCTACCAAAGATGCATGTGCATGCTAAAAACGCGTTTTGGCACAAATCCATGTGCGGATGTTAAAAAGAGCAGCATCGGCATGCTTTTCACGTCGTTTGGTAGAAATCCACACGCGCGTTCTGCCAAAAGCACCATTTGCATGCATATCGTTTGGTTTTGCAGAAAACTGCGTCCGCGTCTACCAAAAGATGCATGCGCATGCTTAAAACGCGTTTTGGCACAAATCCATGTGCGGGTGCTAAAAAGAGCAGCATCGGCATGCTTTTCACGTCGTTTGGTAGAAATCCACACGCGCGTTCTGCCAAAAGCACCATTTGCATGCCTATCGTGTGGGTTTTGCAGAAAACTGCGTCCGCGTCTACCAAAAGATGCATGCGCATGCTTAAAACGCGCTTTGGCACAAATCCATGTGCGGATGTAAAAAGAGCAGCATCGGCATGCTTTTCACGTCGTTTGTAGAAATCCACGCGCGCGTTCTGCCAAAAGCACCATTTGCATGCATATCGTGTGGTTTTGCAGAAAACTGCGTCCGCGTCTACCAAAGATGCATGCGCATGCTTAAAACGCGTTTTGGCACAAATCCATGTGCGGGTGCTAAAAAGAGCAGCATCGGCATGCTTCTTTTCACGTCGTTTGGTAGAAATCCACACGCGCGTTCTGCCAAAAGCACCATTTGCATGCCTATCGTGTGGTTTTGCAGAAAACTGCGTCCGCGTCTACCAAAAGATGCATGCGCATGCTTAAAACGCGCTTTGGCACAAATCCATGTGCGGGTGCTAAAAAGAGCAGCATCGGCATGCTTTTCACGTCGTTTGGTAGAAATCCACACGCGCGTTCTGCCAAAAGCACCATTTGCATGCATATCGTGTGGTTTTGCAGAAAACTGCGTCCGCGTCTACCAAAAGATGCATGTGCATGCTAAAAACGCGTTTTGGCACAAATCCATGTGCGGGTGCTAAAAAGAGCAGCATCGGCATGCTTTTCACGTCGTTTGGTAGAAATCCATGCGCGCGTTCTGCCAAAAGCACCATTTGCATGCCTATCATGTGGTTTTGCAGAAAACTGCGTCCGCGTCTACCAAAAGATGCATGCGCATGCTTAAAACGCGCTTTGGCACAAATCCATGTGCGGATGTTAAAAAGAGCAGCATCGGCATGCTTTTCACGTCGTTTGGTAGAAATCCACGCGCGCGTTCTGCCAAAAGCACCATTTGCATGCATATCGTGTGGTTTTGCAGAAAACTGCGTCCGCGTCTACCAAAAGATGCATGCGCATGCTTAAAACGCGTTTTGGCACAAATCCATGTGCGGGTGCTAAAAAGAGCAGCATCGGCATGCTTTTCACGTCGTTTGGTAGAAATCCACACGCGCGTTCTGCCAAAAGCACCATTTGCATGCCTATCGTGTGGTTTTGCAGAAAACTGCGTCCGCGTCTACCAAAAGATGCATGCGCATGCTTAAAACGCGCTTTGGCACAAATCCATGTGCGGATGTTAAAAAGAGCAGCATCGGCATGCTTTTCACGTCGTTTGGTAGAAATCCACACGCGCGTTCTGCCAAAAGCACCATTTGCATGCATATCGTGTGGTTTTGCAGAAAACTGCGTCCGCGTCTACCAAAAGATGCATGTGCATGCTAAAAACGCGTTTTGGCACAAATCCATGTGCGGATGTTAAAAAGAGCAGCATCGGCATGCTTTTGACGTCGTTTGGTAGAAATCCACACGCGCGTTCTGCCAAAAGCACCATTTGCATGCATATCGTGTGGTTTTGCAGAAAACTGCGTCCGCGTCTACCAAAAGATGCATGTGCATGCTAAAAACGCGTTTTGGCACAAATCCATGTGCGGATGTTAAAAAGAGCAGCATCGGCATGCTTTTCACGTCGTTTGGTAGAAATCCACGCGCGCGTTCTGCCAAAAGCACCATTTGCATGCATATCGTGTGGTTTTGCAGAAAACTGCGTCCGCGTCTACCAAAAGATGCATGCGCATGCTTAAAACGCGTTTTGGCACAAATCCATGTGCGGGTGCTAAAAAGAGCAGCATCGGCATGCTTTTCACGTCGTTTGGTAGAAATCCACACGCGCGTTCTGCCAAAAGCACCATTTGCATGCCTATCGTGTGGTTTTGCAGAAAACTGCGTCCGCGTCTACCAAAAGATGCATGCGCATGCTTAAAACGCGCTTTGGCACAAATCCATGTGCGGGTGCTAAAAAGAGCAGCATCGGCATGCTTTTCACGTCGTTTGGTAGAAATCCACACGCGCGTTCTGCCAAAAGCACCATTTGCATGCATATCGTGTGGTTTTGCAGAAAACTGCGTCCGCGTCTACCAAAAGATGCATGTGCATGCTAAAAACGCGCTTTGGCACAAATCCATGTGCGGATGTTAAAAAGAGCAGCATCGGCATGCTTTTCACGTCGTTTGGTAGAAATCCACGCGCGCGTTCTGCCAAAAGCACCATTTGCATGCATATCGTGTGGTTTTGCAGAAAACTGCATCCGCGTCTACCAAAAGATGCATGCGCATGCTTAAAACGCGTTTTGGCACAAATCCATGTGCGGGTGCTAAAAAGAGCAGCATCGGCATGCTTTTCACGTCGTTTGGTAGAAATCCACACGCGCGTTCTGCCAAAAGCACCATTTGCATGCCTATCGTGTGGTTTTGCAGAAAACTGCGTCCGCGTCTACCAAAAGATGCATGCGCATGCTTAAAACGCGCTTTGGCACAAATCCATGTGCGGATGTTAAAAAGAGCAGCATCGGCATGCTTTTCACGTCGTTTGGTAGAAATCCACACGCGCGTTCTGCCAAAAGCACCATTTGCATGCATATCGTGTGGTTTTGCAGAAAACTGCGTCCGCGTCTACCAAAAGATGCATGTGCATGCTAAAAACGCGTTTTGGCACAAATCCATGTGCGGGTGCTAAAAAGAGCAGCATCGGCATGCTTTTCACGTCGTTTGGTAGGAATCCACACGCGCGTTCTGCCAAAAGCACCATTTGCATGCCTATCGTGTGGTTTTGCAGAAAACTGCGTCCGCGTCTACCAAAAGATGCATGCGCATGCTTAAACGCGCTCTGGCACAAATCCATGTGCGGGTGCTAAAAAGAGCAGCATCGGCATGCTTTTCACGTCGTTTGGTAGAAATCCACACGCGCGTTCTGCCAAAAGCACCATTTGCATGCATATCGTGTGGTTTTGCAGAAAACTGCGTCCGCGTCTACCAAAAGATGCATGTGCATGCTAAAAACGCGTTTTGGCACAAATCCATGTGCGGGTGCTAAAAAGAGCAGCATCGGCATGCTTTTCACGTCGTTTGGTAGAAATCCACACGCGCGTTCTGCCAAAAGCACCATTTGCATTCCTATCGTGTGGTTTTGCAGAAAACTGCGTCCGCGTCTACCAAAAGATGCATGCACATGCTTAAAACGCGCTTTGGCACAAATCCATGTGCGGATGTTAAAAAGAGCAGCATCGGCATGCTTTTCACGTCGTTTGGTAGAAATCCACGCGCGCGTTCTGCCAAAAGCACCATTTGCATGCATATCGTGTGGTTTTGCAGAAAACTGCGTCCGCGTCTACCAAAAGATGCATGCGCATGCTTAAAACGCGTTTTGGCACATATCCATGTGCGGGTGCTAAAAAGAGCAGCATCGGCATGCTTTTCACGTCGTTTGGTAGAAATCCACACGCGCGTTCTGCCAAAAGCACCATTTGCATGCCTATCGTGTGGTTTTGCAGAAAACTGCGTCCGCGTCTACCAAAAGATGCATGCGCATGCTTAAAACGCGCTTTGGCACAAATCCATGTGCGGATGTTAACAAGAGCAGCATCGGCATGCTTTTCACGTCGTTTGGTAGAAATCCACGCGCGCGTTCTGCCAAAAGCACCATTTGCATGCATATCGTGTGGTTTTGCAGAAAACTGCGTCCGCGTCTACCAAAAGATGCATGCGCATGCTTAAAACGCGTTTTGGCACAAATCCATGTGCGGGTGCTAAAAAGAGCAGCATCGGCATGCTTTTCACGTCGTTTGGTAGAAATCCACGCGCGCGTTCTGCCAAAAGCACCATTTGCATGCCTATCGTGTGGTTTTGCAGAAAACTGCGTCCGCGTCTACCAAAAGATGCATGCGCATGCTTAAAACGCGTTTTGGCACAAATCCATGTGCGGGTGCTAAAAAGAGCAGCATCGGCATGCTTTTCACGTCGTTTGGTAGAAATCCACGCGCGCGTTCTGCCAAAAGCACCATTTGCATGCATATCGTGTGGTTTTGCAGAAAACTGCGTCCGCGTCTACCAAAAGATGCATGCGCATGCTTAAAACGCGTTTTGGCACAAATCCATGTGCGGGTGCTAAAAAGAGCAGCATCGGCATGCTTTTCACGTCGTTTGGTAGAAATCCACGCGCGCGTTCTGCCAAAAGCACCATTTGCATGCATATCGTGTGGTTTTGCAGAAAACTGCGTCCGCGTCTACCAAAAGATGCATGCGCATGCTTAAAACGCGTTTTGGCACAAATCCATGTGCGGGTGCTAAAAAGAGCAGCATCGGCATCCTTTTCACGTCGTTTGGTAGAAATCCACGCGCGCGTTCTGCCAAAAGCACGATTTGCATGCATATCGTGTGGTTTTGCAGAAAACTGCGTCCGCGTCTACCAAAAGATGCATGTGCATGCTAAAAACGCGTTTTGGCACAAATCCATGTGCGGGTGCTAAAAAGAGCAGCATCGGCATGCTTTTCACGTCGTTTGGTAGAAATCCACGCGCGCGTTCTGCCAAAAGCACCATTTGCATGCCTGTCGTGTGGTTTTGCAGAAAACTGCGTCCGCGTCTACCAAAAGATGCATGCGCATGCTTAAAACGCGTTTTGGCACAAATCCATGTGCGGATGTTAAAAAGAGCAGCATCGGCATGCTTTTCACGTCGTTTGGTAGAAATCCACGCGCGCGTTCTGCCAAAAGCACCATTTGCATGCATATCGTGTGGTTTTGCAGAAAACTGCGTCCGCGTCTACCAAAAGATGCATGCGCATGCTTAAAACGCGTTTTGGCACAAATCCATGTGCGGGTGCTAAAAAGAGCAGCATCGGCATGCTTTTCACGTCGTTTGGTAGAAATCCACACGCGCGTTCTGCCAAAAGCACCATTTGCATGCATATCGTGTGGTTTTGCAGAAAACTGCGTCCGCGTCTACCAAAAGATGCATGTGCATGCTAAAAACGCGTTTTGGCACAAATCCATGTGCGGATGTTAAAAAGAGCAGCATCGGCATGCTTTTCACGTCGTTTGGTAGAAATCCACACGCGCGTTCTGCCAAAAGCACCATTTGCATGCATATCGTGTGGTTTTCCAGAAAACTGCGTCCGCGTCTACCAAAAGATGCATGTGCATGCTAAAAACGCGTTTTGGCACAAATCCATGTGCGGGTGCTAAAAAGAGCAGCATCGGCATGCTTTTCACGTCGTTTGGTAGAAATCCACACGCGCGTTCTGCCAAAAGCACCATTTGCATGCATATCGTGTGGTTTTGCAGAAAACTGCGTCCGCGTCTACCAAAAGATGCATGTGCATGCTAAAAACGCGTTTTGGCACAAATCCATGTGCGGATGTTAAAAAGAGCAGCATCGGCATGCTTTTCACGTCGTTTGGTAGAAATCCACACGCGCGTTCTGCCAAAAGCACCATTTTCATGCATATCGTGTGGTTTTGCAGAAAACTGCGTCCGCGTCTACCAAAAGATGCATGTGCATGCTAAAAACGCGTTTTGGCACAAATCCATGTGCGGGTGCTAAAAAGAGCAGCATCGGCATGCTTTTCACGTCGTTTGGTAGAAATCCACACGCGCGTTCTGCCAAAAGCACCATTTGCATGCCTATCGTGTGGTTTTGCAGAAAACTGCGTCCGCGTCTACCAAAAGATGCATGCGCATGCTTAAAACGCGCTTTGGCACAAATCCATGTGCGGATGTTAAAAAGAGCAGCATCGGCATGCTTTTCACGTCGTTTGGTAGAAATCCACGCGCGCGTTCTGCCAAAAGCACCATTTGCATGCATATCGTGTGGTTTTGCAGAAAACTGCGTCTTCGTCTACCAAAAGATGCATGCGCATGCTTAAAACGCGTTTTGGCACAAATCCATGTGCGGGTGCTAAAAAGAGCAGCATCGGCATGCTTTTCACGTCGTTTGGTAGAAATCCACACGCGCGTTCTGCCAAAAGCACCATTTGCATGCCTATCGTGTGGTTTTGCAGAAAACTGCGTCCGCGTCTACCAAAAGATGCATGCGCATGCTTAAAACGCGCTTTGGCACAAATCCATGTGCGGGTGCTAAAAAGAGCAGCATCGGCATGCTTTTCACGTCGTTTGGTAGAAATCCACACGCGCGTTCTGCCAAAAGCACCATTTGCATGCATATCGTGTGGTTTTGCAGAAAACTGCGTCCGCGTCTACCAAAAGATGCATGTGCATGCTAAAAACGCGTTTTGGCACAAATCCATGTGCGGGTGCTAAAAAGAGCAGCATCGGCATGCTTTTCACGTCGTTTGGTAGAAATCCATGCGCGCGTTCTGCCAAAAGCACCATTTGCATGCCTATCATGTGGTTTTGCAGAAAACTGCGTCCGCGTCTACCAAAAGATGCATGCGCATGCTTAAAACGCGCTTTGGCACAAATCCATGTGCGGGTGCTAAAAAGAGCAGCATCGGCATGCTTTTCACGTCGTTTGGTAGAAATCCACACGCGCGTTCTGCCAAAAGCAACATTTGCATGCATATCGTGTGGTTTTGCAGAAAACTGCGTCCGCGTCTACCAAAAGATGCATGTGCATGCTAAAAACGCGTTTTGGCACAAATCCATGTGCGGGTGCTAAAAAGAGCAGCATCGGCATGCTTTTCACGTCGTTTGGTAGAAATCCATGCGCGCGTTCTGCCAAAAGCACCATTTGCATGCCTATCATGTGGTTTTGCAGAAAACTGCGTCCGCGTCTACCAAAAGATGCATGCGCATGCTTAAAACGCGTTTTGGCACAAATCCATGTGCGGGTGCTAAAAAGAGCAGCATCGGCATGCTTTTCACGTCGTTTGGTAGAAATCCACACGCGCGTTCTGCCAAAAGCACCATTTGCATGCATATCGTGTGGTTTTGCAGAAAACTGCGTCCGCGTCTACCAAAAGATGCATGTGCATGCTAAAAACGCGTTTTGGCACAAATCCATGTGCGGATGTTAAAAAGAGCAGCATCGGCATGCTTTTCACGTCGTTTGGTAGAAATCCACACGCGCGTTCTG
>NW_027460645.1:0-46892 GCF_050947875.1 Dermacentor variabilis | reverse complement strand
GCGTTCTGCCAAAAGCACCATTTGCATGCATATCGTGTGGTTTTGCAGAAAACTGCGTCCGCGTCTACCAAAAGATGCATGTGCATGCTAAAAACGCGTTTTGGCACAAATCCATGTGCGGGTGCTAAAAAGAGCAGCATCGGCATGCTTTTCACGTCGTTTGGTAGAAATCCACGCGCGCGTTCTGCCAAAAGCACCATTTGCATGCATATCGTGTGGTTTTGCAGAAAACTGCGTCCGCGTCTACCAAAAGATGCATGCGCATGCTTAAAACGCGTTTTGGCACAAATCCATGTGCGGGTGCTAAAAAGAGCAGCATCGGCATGCTTTTCACGTCGTTTGGTAGAAATCCACACGCGCGTTCTGCCAAAAGCACCATTTGCATGCCTATCGTGTGGTTTTGCAGAAAACTGCGTCCGCGTCTACCAAAAGATCCATGCGCATGCTTAAAACGCGCTTTGCGCAAATCCATGTGCGGGTGCTAAAAAGAGCAGCATCGGCATGCTTTTCACGTCGTTTGGTAGAAATCCACGCGCGCGTTCTGCCAAAAGCACCATTTGCATGCATATCGTGTGGTTTTGCAGAAAACTGCGTCCGCGTCTACCAAAAGATGCATGCGCATGCTTAAAACGCGTTTTGGCACAAATCCATGTGCGGGTGCTAAAAAGAGCAGCATCGGCATGCTTTTCACGTCGTTTGGTAGAAATCCACACGCGCGTTCTGCCAAAAGCACCATTTGCATGCCTATCGTGTGGTTTTGCAGAAAACTGCGTCCGCGTCTACCAAAAGATGCATGCGCATGCTTAAAACGCGCTTTGGCACAAATCCATGTGCGGATGTTAAAAAGAGCAGCATCGGCATGCTTTTCACGTCGTTTGGTAGAAATCCACGCGCGCGTTCTGCCAAAAGCACCATTTGCATGCATATCGTGTGGTTTTGCAGAAAACTGCGTCCGCGTCTACCAAAAGATGCATGCGCATGCTTAAAACGCGTTTTGGCACAAATCCATGTGCGGGTGCTAAAAAGAGCAGCATCGGCATGCTTTTCACGTCGTTTGGTAGAAATCCACACGCGCGTTCTGCCAAAAGCACCATTTGCATGCCTATCGTGTGGTTTTGCAGAAAACTGCGTCCGCGTCTACCAAAAGATGCATGCGCATGCTTAAAACGCGCTTTGGCACAAATCCATGTGCGGATGTTAAAAAGAGCAGCATCGGCATGCTTTTCACGTCGTTTGGTAGAAATCCACACGCGCGTTCTGCCAAAAGCACCATTTGCATGCATATCGTGTGGTTTTGCAGAAAACTGCGTCTGCGTCTACCAAAAGATGCATGCGCATGCTTAAAACGCGTTTTGGCACAAATCCATGTGCGGATGTTAAAAAGAGCAGCATCGGCATGCTTTTCACGTCGTTTGGTAGAAATCCACGCGCGCGTTCTGCCAAAAGCACCATTTGCATGCATATCGTGTGGTTTTGCAGAAAACTGCGTCCGCGTCTACCAAAAGATGCATGCGCATGCTTAAAACGCGTTTTGGCACAAATCCATGTGCGGGTGCTAAAAAGAGCAGCATCGGCATGCTTTTCACGTCGTTTGGTAGAAATCCACACGCGCGTTCTGCCAAAAGCACCATTTGCATGCCTATCGTGTGGTTTTGCAGAAAACTGCGTCCGCGTCTACCAAAAGATGCATGCGCATGCTTAAAACGCGCTTTGGCACAAATCCATGTGCGGATGTTAAAAAGAGCAGCATCGGCATGCTTTTCACGTCGTTTGGTAGAAATCCACACGCGCGTTCTGCCAAAAGCACCATTTGCATGCATATCGTGTGGTTTTGCAGAAAACTGCGTCCGCGTCTACCAAAAGATGCATGTGCATGCTAAAAACGCGTTTTGGCACAAATCCATGTGCGGATGTTAAAAAGAGCAGCATCGGCATGCTTTTCACGTCGTTTGGTAGAAATCCACACGCGCGTTCTGCCAAAAGCACCATTTGCATGCATATCGTGTGGTTTTGCAGAAAACTGCGTCCGCGTCTACCAAAAGATGCATGTGCATGCTAAAAACGCGTTTTGGCACAAATCCATGTGCGGATGTTAAAAAGAGCAGCATCGGCATGCTTTTCACGTCGTTTGGTAGAAATCCACGCGCGCGTTCTGCCAAAAGCACCATTTGCATGCATATCGTGTGGTTTTGCAGAAAACTGCGTCCGCGTCTACCAAAAGATGCATGCGCATGCTTAAAACGCGTTTTGGCACAAATCCATGTGCGGGTGCTAAAAAGAGCAGCATCGGCATGCTTTTCACGTCGTTTGGTAGAAATCCACACGCGCGTTCTGCCAAAAGCACCATTTGCATGCCTATCGTGTGGTTTTGCAGAAAACTGCGTCCGCGTCTACCAAAAGATCCATGCGCATGCTTAAAACGCGCTTTGCGCAAATCCATGTGCGGGTGCTAAAAAGAGCAGCATCGGCATGCTTTTCACGTCGTTTGGTAGAAATCCACGCGCGCGTTCTGCCAAAAGCACCATTTGCATGCATATCGTGTGGTTTTGCAGAAAACTGCGTCCGCGTCTACCAAAAGATGCATGCGCATGCTTAAAACGCGTTTTGGCACAAATCCATGTGCGGGTGCTAAAAAGAGCAGCATCGGCATGCTTTTCACGTCGTTTGGTAGAAATCCACACGCGCGTTCTGCCAAAAGCACCATTTGCATGCCTATCGTGTGGTTTTGCAGAAAACTGCGTCCGCGTCTACCAAAAGATGCATGCGCATGCTTAAAACGCGCTTTGGCACAAATCCATGTGCGGATGTTAAAAAGAGCATCGCATCGGCTCTTTCACGTCGTTTGGTAGAAATCCACGCGCGCGTTCTGCCAAAAGCACCATTTGCATGCATATCGTGTGGTTTTGCAGAAAACTGCGTCCGCGTCTACCAAAAGATGCATGCGCATGCTTAAAACGCGTTTTGGCACAAATCCATGTGCGGGTGCTAAAAAGAGCAGCATCGGCATGCTTTTCACGTCGTTTGGTAGAAATCCACACGCGCGTTCTGCCAAAAGCACCATTTGCATGCCTATCGTGTGGTTTTGCAGAAAACTGCGTCCGCGTCTACCAAAAGATGCATGCGCATGCTTAAAACGCGCTTTGGCACAAATCCATGTGCGGATGTTAAAAAGAGCAGCATCGGCATGCTTTTCACGTCGTTTGGTAGAAATCCACACGCGCGTTCTGCCAAAAGCACCATTTTCATGCATATCGTGTGGTTTTGCAGAAAACTGCGTCCGCGTCTACCAAAAGATGCATGTGCATGCTAAAAACGCGTTTTGGCACAAATCCATGTGCGGGTGCTAAAAAGAGCAGCATCGGCATGCTTTTCACGTCGTTTGGTAGAAATCCACACGCGCGTTCTGCCAAAAGCACCATTTGCATGCATATCGTGTGGTTTTGCAGAAAACTGCGTCCGCGTCTACCAAAAGATGCATGCGCATGCTTAAAACGCGCTTTGGCACAAATCCATGTGCGGATGTTAAAAGAGCAGCGTCGGCATACTTTTCACGTCGTTTGGTAGAAATCCACGCGCGCGTTCTACCAAAAGCACCATTTGCATGCATATCGTGTGGTTTTGCAGAAAACTGCGTCCGCGTCTACCAAAAGATGCATGCGCATGCTTAAAACGCGTTTTGGCACAAATCCATGTGCGGGTGCTAAAAAGAGCAGCATCGGCATGCTTTTCACGTCGTTTGGTAGAAATCCACACGCGCGTTCTGCCAAAAGCACCATTTGCATGCATATCGTGTGGTTTTGCAGAAAACTGCGTCCGCGTCTACCAAAAGATGCATGTGCATGCTAAAAACGCGTTTTGGCACAAATCCATGTGCGGGTGCTAAAAAGAGCAGCATCGGCATGCTTTTCACGTCGTTTGGTAGAAATCCACGCGCGCGTTCTGCCAAAAGCACCATTTGCATGCCTATCGTGTGGTTTTGCAGAAAACTGCGTCCGCGTCTACCAAAAGATGCATGCGCATGCTTAAAACGCGTTTTGGCACAAATCCATGTGCGGATGTTAAAAAGAGCAGCATCGGCATGCTTTTCACGTCGTTTGGTAGAAATCCACGCGCGCGTTCTGCCAAAAGCACCATTTGCATGCATATCGTGTGGTTTTGCAGAAAACTGCGTCCGCGTCTACCAAAAGATGCATGCGCATGCTTAAAACGCGTTTTGGCACAAATCCATGTGCGGGTGCTAAAAAGAGCAGCATCGGCATGCTTTTCACGTCGTTTGGTAGAAATCCACACGCGCGTTCTGCCAAAAGCACCATTTGCATGCCTATCGTGTGGTTTTGCAGAAAACTGCGTCCGCGTCTACCAAAAGATGCATGCGCATGCTTAAAACGCGCTTTGGCACAAATCCATGTGCGGATGTTAAAAAGAGCAGCATCGGCATGCTTTTCACGTCGTTTGGTAGAAATCCACGCGCGCGTTCTGCCAAAAGCACCATTTGCATGCATATCGTGTGGTTTTGCAGAAAACTGCGTCCGCGTCTACCAAAAGATGCATGCGCATGCTTAAAACGCGTTTTGGCACAAATCCATGTGCGGGTGCTAAAAAGAGCAGCATCGGCATGCTTTTCACGTCGTTTGGTAGAAATCCACACGCGCGTTCTGCCAAAAGCACCATTCGCATGCCTATCGTGTGGTTTTGCAGAAAACTGCGTCCGCGTCTACCAAAAGATGCATGCGCATGCCTAAAACGCGCTTTGGCACAAATCCATGTGCGGATGTTAAAAAGAGCAGCATCGGCATGCTTTTCACGTCGTTTGGTAGAAATCCACGCGCGCGTTCTGCCAAAAGCACCATTTGCATGCATATCGTGTGGTTTTGCAGAAAACTGCGTCCGCGTCTACCAAAAGATGCATGCGCATGCTTAAAACGCGTTTTGGCACAAATCCATGTGCGGGTGCTAAAAAGAGCAGCATCGGCATGCTTTTCACGTCGTTTGGTAGAAATCCACACGCGCGTTCTGCCAAAAGCACCATTTGCATGCCTATCGTGTGGTTTTGCAGAAAACTGCGTCCGCGTCTACCAAAAGATGCATGCGCATGCTTAAAACGCGCTTTGGCACAAATCCATGTGCGGATGTTAAAAAGAGCAGCATCGGCATGCTTTTCACGTCGTTTGGTAGAAATCCACACGCGCGTTCTGCCAAAAGCATCATTTGCATGCATATCGTGTGGTTTTGCAGAAAACTGCGTCCGCGTCTACCAAAAGATGCATGTGCATGCTAAAAACGCGCTTTGGCACAAATCCATGTGCGGATGTTAAAAAGAGCAGCATCGGCATGCTTTTCACGTCGTTTGGTAGAAATCCACACGCGCGTTCTGCCAAAAGCACCATTTGCATGCATATCGTGTGGTTTTGCAGAAAACTGCGTCCGCGTCTACCAAAAGATGCATGTGCATGCTAAAAACGCGTTTTGGCACAAATCCATGTGCGGATGTTAAAAAGAGCAGCATCGGCATGCTTTTCACGTCGTTTGGTAGAAATCCACGCGCGCGTTCTGCCAAAAGCACCATTTGCATGCATATCGTGTGGTTTTGCAGAAAACTGCGTCCGCGTCTACCAAAAGATGCATGCGCATGCTTAAAACGCGTTTTGGCACAAATCCATGTGCGGGTGCTAAAAAGAGCAGCATCGGCATGCTTTTCACGTCGTTTGGTAGAAATCCACACGCGCGTTCTGCCAAAAGCACCATTTGCATGCCTATCGTGTGGTTTTGCAGAAAACTGCGTCCGCGTCTACCAAAAGATGCATGCGCATGCTTAAAACGCGCTTTGGCACAAATCCATGTGCGGATGTTAAAAAGAGCAGCATCGGCATGCTTTTCACGTCGTTTGGTAGAAATCCACGCGCGCGTTCTGCCAAAAGCACCATTTGCATGCATATCGTGTGGTTTTGCAGAAAACTGCGTCCGCGTCTACCAAAAGATGCATGCGCATGCTTAAAACGCGTTTTGGCACAAATCCATGTGCGGGTGCTAAAAAGAGCAGCATCGGCATGCTTTTCACGTCGTTTGGTAGAAATCCACACGCGCGTTCTGCCAAAAGCACCATTTGCATGCCTATCGTGTGGTTTTGCAGAAAACTGCGTCCGCGTCTACCAAAAGATGCATGCGCATGCTTAAAACGCGCTTTGGCACAAATCCATGTGCGGATGTTAAAAAAGAGCAGCATCGGCATGCTTTTCACGTCGTTTGGTAGAAATCCACACGCGCGTTCTGCCAAAAGCACCATTTTCATGCATATCGTGTGGTTTTGCAGAAAACTGCGTCCGCGTCTACCAAAAGATGCATGTGCATGCTAAAAACGCGTTTTGGCACAAATCCATGTGGGGGTGCTAAAAAGAGCAGCATCGGCATGCTTTTCACGTCGTTTGGTAGAAATCCACACGCGCGTTCTGCCAAAAGCACCATTTGCATGCATATCGTGTGGTTTTGCAGAAAACTGCGTCCGCGTCTACCAAAAGATGCATGCGCATGCTTAAAACGCGCTTTGGCACAAATCCATGTGCGGATGTTAAAAAGAGCAGCGTCGGCATGCTTTTCACGTCGTTTGGTAGAAATCCACGCGCGCGTTCTGCCAAAAGCACCATTTGCATGCATATCGTGTGGTTTTGCAGAAAACTGCGTCCGCGTCTACCAAAAGATGCATGCGCATGCTTAAAACGCGTTTTGGCACAAATCCATGTGCGGGTGCTAAAAAGAGCAGCATCGGCATGCTTTTCACGTCGTTTGGTAGAAATCCACACGCGCGTTCTGCCAAAAGCACCATTTGCATGCATATCGTGTGGTTTTGCAGAAAACTGCGTCCGCGTCTACCAAAAGATGCATGTGCATGCTAAAAACGCGTTTTGGCACAAATCCATGTGCGGGTGCTAAAAAGAGCAGCATCGGCATGCTTTTCACGTCGTTTGGTAGAAATCCACGCGCGCGTTCTGCCAAAAGCACCATTTGCATGCCTATCGTGTGGTTTTGCAGAAAACTGCGTCCGCGTCTACCAAAAGATGCATGCGCATGCTTAAAACGCGTTTTGGCACAAATCCATGTGCGGATGTTAAAAAGAGCAGCATCGGCATGCTTTTCACGTCGTTTGGTAGAAATCCACGCGCGCGTTCTGCCAAAAGCACCATTTGCATGCATATCGTGTGGTTTTGCAGAAAACTGCGTCCGCGTCTACCAAAAGATGCATGCGCATGCTTAAAACGCGTTTTGGCACAAATCCATGTGCGGGTGCTAAAAAGAGCAGCATCGGCATGCTTTTCACGTCGTTTGGTAGAAATCCACACGCGCGTTCTGCCAAAAGCACCATTTGCATGCCTATCGTGTGGTTTTGCAGAAAACTGCGTCCGCGTCTACCAAAAGATGCATGCGCATGCTTAAAACGCGCTTTGGCACAAATCCATGTGCGGATGTTAAAAAGAGCAGCATCGGCATGCTTTTCACGTCGTTTGGTAGAAATCCACGCGCGCGTTCTGCCAAAAGCACCATTTGCATGCATATCGTGTGGTTTTGCAGAAAACTGCGTCCGCGTCTACCAAAAGATGCATGCGCATGCTTAAAACGCGTTTTGGCACAAATCCATGTGCGGGTGCTAAAAAGAGCAGCATCGGCATGCTTTTCACGTCGTTTGGTAGAAATCCACACGCGCGTTCTGCCAAAAGCACCATTCGCATGCCTATCGTGTGGTTTTGCAGAAAACTGCGTCCGCGTCTACCAAAAGATGCATGCGCATGCTTAAAACGCGCTTTGGCACAAATCCATGTGCGGATGTTAAAAAGAGCAGCATCGGCATGCTTTTCACGTCGTTTGGTAGAAATCCACGCGCGCGTTCTGCCAAAAGCACCATTTGCATGCATATCGTGTGGTTTTGCAGAAAACTGCGTCCGCGTCTACCAAAAGATGCATGCGCATGCTTAAAACGCGTGTTGGCACAAATCCATGTGCGGGTGCTAAAAAGAGCAGCATCGGCATGCTTTTCACGTCGTTTGGTAGAAATCCACACGCGCGTTCTGCCAAAAGCACCATTTGCATGCCTATCGTGTGGTTTTGCAGAAAACTGCGTCCGCGTCTACCAAAAGATGCATGCGCATGCTTAAAACGCGCTTTGGCACAAATCCATGTGCGGATGTTAAAAAGAGCAGCATCGGCATGCTTTTCACGTCGTTTGGTAGAAATCCACACGCGCGTTCTGCCAAAAGCACCATTTGCATGCATATCGTGTGGTTTTGCAGAAAACTGCGTCCGCGTCTACCAAAAGATGCATGTGCATGCTAAAAACGCGTTTTGGCACAAATCCATGTGCGGATGTTAAAAAGAGCAGCATCGGCATGCTTTTCACGTCGTTTGGTAGAAATCCACACGCGCGTTCTGCCAAAAGCACCATTTGCATGCATATCGTGTGGTTTTGCAGAAAACTGCGTCCGCGTCTACCAAAAGATGCATGTGCATGCTAAAAACGCGTTTTGGCACAAATCCATGTGCGGATGTTAAAAAGAGCAGCATCGGCATGCTTTTCACGTCGTTTGGTAGAAATCCACGCGCGCGTTCTGCCAAAAGCACCATTTGCATGCATATCGTGTGGTTTTGCAGAAAACTGCGTCCGCGTCTACCAAAAGATGCATGCGCATGCTTAAAACGAGTTTTGGCACAAATCCATGTGCGGGTGCTAAAAAGAGCAGCATCGGCATGCTTTTCACGTCGTTTGGTAGAAATCCACACGCGCGTTCTGCCAAAAGCACCATTTGCATGCCTATCGTGTGGTTTTGCAGAAAACTGCGTCCGCGTCTACCAAAAGATGCATGCGCATGCTTAAAACGCGCTTTGGCACAAATCCATGTGCGGATGTTAAAAAGAGCAGCATCGGCATGCTTTTCACGTCGTTTGGTAGAAATCCACGCGCGCGTTCTGCCAAAAGCACCATTTGCATGCATATCGTGTGGTTTTGCAGAAAACTGCGTCCGCGTCTACCAAAAGATGCATGCGCATGCTTAAAACGCGTTTTGGCACAAATCCATGTGCGGGTGCTAAAAAGAGCAGCATCGGCATGCTTTTCACGTCGTTTGGTAGAAATCCACACGCGCGTTCTGCCAAAAGCACCATTCGCATGCCTATCGTGTGGTTTTGCAGAAAACTGCGTCCGCGTCTACCAAAAGATGCATGCGCATGCTTAAAACGCGCTTTGGCACAAATCCATGTGCGGGTGCTAAAAAGAGCAGCATCGGCATGCTTTTCACGTCGTTTGGTAGAAATCCACACGCGCGTTCTGCAAAAAGCACCATTTGCATGCCTATCGTGTGGTTTTGCAGAAAACTGCGTCCGCGTCTACCAAAAGATGCATGCGCATGCTTAAAACGCGCTTTGGCACAAATCCATGTGCGGATGTTAAAAAGAGCAGCATCGGCATGCTTTTCACGTCGTTTGGTAGAAATCCACGCGCGCGTTCTGCCAAAAGCACCATTTGCATGCATATCGTGTGGTTTTGCAGAAAACTGCGTCCGCGTCTACCAAAAGATGCATGCGCATGCTTAAAACGCGTTTTGGCACAAATCCATGTGCGGGTGCTAAAAAGAGCAGCATCGGCATGCTTTTCACGTCGTTTGGTAGAAATCCACACGCGCGTTCTGCCAAAAGCACCATTCGCATGCCTATCGTGTGGTTTTGCAGAAAACTGCGTCCGCGTCTACCAAAAGATGCATGCGCATGCTTAAAACGCGCTTTGGCACAAATCCATGTGCGGATGTTAAAAAGAGCAGCATCGGCATGCTTTTCACGTCGTTTGGTAGAAATCCACGCGCGCGTTCTGCCAAAAGCACCATTTGCATGCATATCGTGTGGTTTTGCAGAAAACTGCGTCCGCGTCTACCAAAAGATGCATGCGCATGCTTAAAACGCGTTTTGGCACAAATCCATGTGCGGGTGCTAAAAAGAGCAGCATCGGCATGCTTTTCACGTCGTTTGGTAGAAATCCACACGCGCGTTCTGCCAAAAGCACCATTCGCATGCCTATCGTGTGGTTTTGCAGAAAACTGCGTCCGCGTCTACCAAAAGATGCATGCGCATGCTTAAAACGCGCTCTGGCACAAATCCATGTGCGGATGTTAAAAAGAGCAGCGTCGGCATGCTTTTCACGTCGTTTGGTAGAAATCCACACGCGCGTTCTGCCAAAAGCACCATTTTCATGCATATCGTGTGGTTTTGCAGAAAACTGCGTCCGCGTCTACCAAAAGATGCATGTGCATGCTAAAAACGCGTTTTGGCACAAATCCATGTGCGGGTGCTAAAAAGAGCTGCATCGGCATGCTTTTCACGTCGTTTGGTAGAAATCCACGCGCGCGTTCTGTGCAAAAGCACCATTTGCATGCCTATCGTGTGGTTTTGCAGAAAACTGCGTCCGCGTCTACCAAAAGATGCATGCGCATGCTTAAAACGCGTTTTGGCACAAATCCATGTGCGGGTGCTAAAAAGAGCAGCATCGGCATGCTTTTCACGTCGTTTGGTAGAAATCCACACGCGCGTTCTGCCAAAAGCACCATTTGCATGCCTATCGTGTGGTTTTGCAGAAAACTGCGTCCGCGTCTACCAAAAGATGCATGCGCATGCTTAAAACGCGCTTTGGCACAAATCCATGTGCGGATGGTAAAAAGAGCAGCATCGGCATGCTTTTCACGTCGTTTGGTAGAAATCCACACGCGCGTTCTGCCAAAAGCACCATTTTCATGCATATCGTGTGGTTTTGCAGAAAACTGCGTCCGCGTCTACCAAAAGATGCATGTGCATGCTAAAAACGCGTTTTGGCACAAATCCATGTGCGGGTGCTAAAAAGAGCAGCATCGGCATGCTTTTCACGTCGTTTGGTAGAAATCCACGCGCGCGTTCTGCCAAAAGCACCATTTGCATGCCTATCGTGTGGTTTTGCAGAAAACTGCGTCCGCGTCTACCAAAAGATGCATGCGCATGCTTAAAACGCGTTTTGGCACAAATCCATGTGCGGATGTTAAAAAGAGCAGCATCGGCATGCTTTTCACGTCGTTTGGTAGAAATCCACGCGCGCGTTCTGCCAAAAGCACCATTTGCATGCATATCGTGTGGTTTTGCAGAAAACTGCGTCCGCGTCTACCAAAAGATGCATGCGCATGCTTAAAACGCGTTTTGGCACAAATCCATGTGCGGGTGCTAAAAAGAGCAGCATCGGCATGCTTTTCACGTCGTTTGGTAGAAATCCACACGCGCGTTCTGCCAAAAGCACCATTTGCATGCCTATCGTGTGGTTTTGCAGAAAACTGCGTCCGCGTCTACCAAAAGATGCATGCGCACGCTTAAAACGCGCTTTGGCACAAATCCATGTGCGGATGTTAAAAAGAGCAGCATCGGCATGCTTTTCACGTCGTTTGGTAGAAATCCACGCGCGCGTTCTGCCAAAAGCACCATTTGCATGCATATCGTGTGGTTTTGCAGAAAACTGCGTCCGCGTCTACCAAAAGATGCATGCGCATGCTTAAAACGCGTTTTGGCACAAATCCATGTGCGGGTGCTAAAAAGAGCAGCATCGGCATGCTTTTCACGTCGTTTGGTAGAAATCCACACGCGCGTTCTGCCAAAAGCACCATTCGCATGCCTATCGTGTGGTTTTGCAGAAAACTGCGTCCGCGTCTACCAAAAGATGCATGCGCATGCTTAAAACGCGCTTTGGCACAAATCCATGTGCGGATGTTAAAAAGAGCAGCATCGGCATGCTTTTCACGTCGTTTGGTAGAAATCCACACGCGCGTTCTGCCAAAAGCACCATTTGCATGCCTATCGTGTGGTTTTGCAGAAAACTGCGTCCGCGTCTACCAAAAGATGCATGCGCATGCTTAAAACGCGCTTTGGCACAAATCCATGTGCGGATGTTAAAAAGAGCAGCATCGGCATGCTTTTCACGTCGTTTGGTAGAAATCCACACGCGCGTTCTGCCAAAAGCACCATTTGCATGCATATCGTGTGGTTTTGCAGAAAACTGCGTCCGCGTCTACCAAAAGATGCATGTGCATGCTAAAAACGCGTTTTGGCACAAATCCATGTGCGGATGTTAAAAAGAGCAGCATCGGCATGCTTTTCACGTCGTTTGGTAGAAATCCACACGCGCGTTCTGCCAAAAGCACCATTTGCATGCCTATCGTGTGGTTTTGCAGAAAACTGCGTCCGCGTCTACCAAAAGATGCATGCGCATGCTTAAAACGCGCTTTGGCACAAATCCATGTGCGGGTGCTAAAAAGAGCAGCATCGGCATGCTTTTCACGTCGTTTGGTAGAAATCCACGCGCGCGTTCTGCCAAAAGCACCATTTGCATGCATATCGTGTGGTTTTGCAGAAAACTGCGTCCGCGTCTACCAAAAGATGCATGCGCATGCTTAAAACGCGCTTTGGCACAAATCCATGTGCGGATGTTAAAAAGAGCAGCATCGGCATGCTTTTCACGTCGTTTGGTAATCCACACGCGCGTTCTGCCAAAAGCACCATTTGCATGCATATCGTGTGGTTTTGCAGAAAACTGCGTCCGCGTCTACCAAAAGATGCATGCGCATGCTTAAAACGCGCTTTGGCACAAATCCATGTGCGGATGTTAAAAAGAGCAGCGTCGGCATGCTTTTCACGTCGTTTGGTAGAAATCCACGCGCGCGTTCTGCCAAAAGCACCATTTGCATGCATATCGTGTGGTTTTGCTGAAAACTGCGTCCGCGTCTACCAAAAGATGCATGCGCATGCTTAAAACTCGTTTTGGCACAAATCCATGTGCGGGTGCTAAAAAGAGCAGCATCGGCATGCTTTTCACGTCGTTTGGTAGAAATCCACACGCGCGTTCTGCCAAAAGCACCATTTGCATGCATATCGTGTGGTTTTGCAGAAAACTGCGTCCGCGTCTACCAAAAGATGCATGTGCATGCTAAAAACGCGTTTTGGCACAAATCCATGTGCGGGTGCTAAAAAGAGCAGCATCGGCATGCTTTTCACGTCGTTTGGTAGAAATCCACGCGCGCGTTCTGCCAAAAGCACCATTTGCATGCCTATCGTGTGGTTTTGCAGAAAACTGCGTCCGCGTCTACCAAAAGATGCATGCGCATGCTTAAAACGCGTTTTGGCACAAATCCATGTGCGGATGTTAAAAAGAGCAGCATCGGCATGCTTTTCACGTCGTTTGGTAGAAATCCACGCGCGCGTTCTGCCAAAAGCACCATTTGCATGCCTATCGTGTGGTTTTGCAGAAAACTGCGTCCGCGTCTACCAAAAGATGCATGCGCATGCTTAAAACGCGTTTTGGCACAAATCCATGTGCGGATGTTAAAAAGAGCAGCATCGGCATGCGTTTCACGTCGTTTGGTAGAAATCCACGCGCGCGTTCTGCCAAAAGCACCATTTGCATGCCTATCGTGTGGTTTTGCAGAAAACTGCGTCCGCGTCTACCAAAAGATGCATGCGCATGCTTAAAACGCGTTTTGGCACAAATCCATGTGCGGATGTTAAAAAGAGCAGCATCGGCATGCTTTTCACGTCGTTTGGTAGAAATCCACGCGCGCGTTCTGCCAAAAGCACCATTTGCATGCATATCGTGTGGTTTTGCAGAAAACTGCGTCCGCGTCTACCAAAAGATGCATGCGCATGCTTAAAACGCGTTTTGGCACAAATCCATGTGCGGGTGCTAAAAAGAGCAGCATCGGCATGCTTTTCACGTCGTTTGGTAGAAATCCACACGCGCGTTCTGCCAAAAGCACCATTTGCATGCCTATCGTGTGGTTTTGCAGAAAACTGCGTCCGCGTCTACCAAAAGATGCATGCGCATGCTTAAAACGCGCTTTGGCACAAATCCATGTGCGGATGTTAAAAAGAGCAGCATCGGCATGCTTTTCACGTCGTTTGGTAGAAATCCACGCGCGCGTTCTGCCAAAAGCACCATTTGCATGCATATCGTGTGGTTTTGCAGAAAACTGCGTCCGCGTCTACCAAAAGATGCATGCGCATGCTTAAAACGCGTTTTGGCACAAATCCATGTGCGGGCGCTAAAAAGAGCAGCATCGGCATGCTTTTCACGTCGTTTGGTAGAAATCCACACGCGCGTTCTGCCAAAAGCACCATTTGCATGCATATCGTGTGGTTTTGCAGAAAACTGCGTCCGCGTCTACCAAAAGATGCATGCGCATGCTTAAAACGCGCTTTGGCAAAAATCCATGTGCGGATGTTAAAAAGAGCAGCGTCGGCATGCTTTTCACGTCGTTTGGTAGAAATCCACGCGCGCGTTCTGCCAAAAGCACCATTTGCATGCATATCGTGTGGTTTTGCAGAAAACTGCGTCCGCGTATACCAAAAGATGCATGCGCATGCTTAAAACGCGTTTTGGCACAAATCCATGTGCGGGTGCTAAAAAGAGCAGCATCGGCATGCTTTTCACGTCGTTTGGTAGAAATCCACACGCGCGTTCTGCCAAAAGCACCATTTGCATGCATATCGTGTGGTTTTGCAGAAAACTGCGTCCGCGTCTACCAAAAGATGCATGTGCATGCTAAAAACGCGTTTTGGCACAAATCCATGTGCGGGTGCTAAAAAGAGCAGCATCGGCATGCTTTTCACGTCGTTTGGTAGAAATCCACGCGCGCGTTCTGCCAAAAGCACCATTTGCATGCCTATCGTGTGGTTTTGCAGAAAACTGCGTCCGCGTCTACCAAAAGATGCATGCGCATGCTTAAAACGCGTTTTGGCACAAATCCATGTGCGGATGTTAAAAAGAGCAGCATCGGCATGCTTTTCACGTCGTTTGGTAGAAATCCACGCGCGCGTTCTGCCAAAAGCACCATTTGCATGCATATCGTGTGGTTTTGCAGAAAACTGCGTCCACGTCTACCAAAAGATGCATGCGCATGCTTAAAACGCGTTTTGGCACAAATCCATGTGCGGGTGCTAAAAAGAGCAGCATCGGCATGCTTTTCACGTCGTTTGGTAGAAATCCACACGCGCGTTCTGCCAAAAGCACCATTTGCATGCCTATCGTGTGGTTTTGCAGAAAACTGCGTCCGCGTCTACCAAAAGATGCATGCGCATGCTTAAAACGCGCTTTGGCACAAATCCATGTGCGGATGTTAAAAAGAGCAGCATCGGCATGCTTTTCACGTCGTTTGGTAGAAATCCACGCGCGCGTTCTGCCAAAAGCACCATTTGCATGCATATCGTGTGGTTTTGCAGAAAACTGCGTCCGCGTCTACCAAAAGATGCATGCGCATGATTAAAACGCGTTTTGGCACAAATCCATGTGCGGGTGCTAAAAAGAGCAGCATCGGCATGCTTTTCACGTCGTTTGGTAGAAATCCACACGCGCGTTCTGCCAAAAGCACCATTCGCATGCCTATCGTGTGGTTTTGCAGAAAACTGCGTCCGCGTCTACCAAAAGATGCATGCGCATGCTTAAAACGCGCTTTGGCACAAATCCATGTGCGGATGTTAAAAAGAGCAGCATCGGCATGCTTTTCACGTCGTTTGGTAGAAATCCACGCGCGCGTTCTGCCAAAAGCACCATTTGCATGCATATCGTGTGGTTTTGCAGAAAACTGCGTCCGCGTCTACCAAAAGATGCATGCGCATGCTTAAAACGCGTTTTGGCACAAATCCATGTGCGGGTGCTAAAAAGAGCAGCATCGGCATGCTTTTCACGTCGTTTGGTAGAAATCCACACGCGCGTTCTGCCAAAAGCACCATTTGCATGCCTATCGTGTGGTTTTGCAGAAAACTGCGTCCGCGTCTACCAAAAGATGCATGCGCATGCTTAAAACGCGCTTTGGCACAAATCCATGTGCGGATGTTAAAAAGAGCAGCATCGGCATGCTTTTCACGTCGTTTGGTAGAAATCCACACGCGCGTTCTGCCAAAAGCACCATTTGCATGCATATCGTGTGGTTTTGCAGAAAACTGCGTCCGCGTCTACCAAAAGATGCATGTGCATGCTAAAAACGCGTTTTGGCACAAATCCATGTGCGGATGTTAAAAAGAGCAGCATCGGCATGCTTTTCACGTCGTTTGGTAGAAATCCACACGCGCGTTCTGCCAAAAGCACCATTTGCATGCATATCGTGTGGTTTTGCAGAAAACTGCGTCCGCGTCTACCAAAAGATGCATGTGCATGCTAAAAACGCGTTTTGGCACAAATCCATGTGCGGATGTTAAAAAGAGCAGCATCGGCATGCTTTTCACGTCGTTTGGTAGAAATCCACGCGCGCGTTCTGCCAAAAGCACCATTTGCATGCATATCGTGTGGTTTTGCAGAAAACTGCGTCCGCGTCTACCAAAAGATGCATGCGCATGCTTAAAACGCGTTTTGGCACAAATCCATGTGCGGGTGCTAAAAAGAGCAGCATCGGCATGCTTTTCACGTCGTTTGGTAGAAATCCACACGCGCGTTCTGCCAAAAGCACCATTTGCATGCCTATCGTGTGGTTTTGCAGAAAACTGCGTCCGCGTCTACCAAAAGATGCATGCGCATGCTTAAAACGCGCTTTGGCACAAATCCATGTGCGGATGTTAAAAAGAGCAGCATCGGCATGCTTTTCACGTCGTTTGGTAGAAATCCACACGCGCGTTCTGCCAAAAGCACCATTTGCATGCATATCGTGTGGTTTTGCAGAAAACTGCGTCTGCGTCTACCAAAAGATGCATGCGCATGCTTAAAACGCGTTTTGGCACAAATCCATGTGCGGATGTTAAAAAGAGCAGCATCGGCATGCTTTTCACGTCGTTTGGTAGAAATCCACGCGCGCGTTCTGCCAAAAGCACCATTTGCATGCATATCGTGTGGTTTTGCAGAAAACTGCGTCCGCGTCTACCAAAAGATGCATGCGCCTGCTTAAAACGCGTTTTGGCACAAATCCATGTGCGGGTGCTAAAAAGAGCAGCATCGGCATGCTTTTCACGTCGTTTGGTAGAAATCCACACGCGCGTTCTGCCAAAAGCACCATTTGCATGCCTATCGTGTGGTTTTGCAGAAAACTGCGTCCGCGTCTACCAAAAGATGCATGCGCATGCTTAAAACGCGCTTTGGCACAAATCCATGTGCGGATGTTAAAAAGAGCAGCATCGGCATGCTTTTCACGTCGTTTGGTAGAAATCCACACGCGCGTTCTGCCAAAAGCACCATTTGCATGCATATCGTGTGGTTTTGCAGAAAACTGCGTCCGCGTCTACCAAAAGATGCATGTGCATGCTAAAAACGCGTTTTGGCACAAATCCATGTGCGGATGTTAAAAAGAGCAGCATCGGCATGCTTTTCACGTCGTTTGGTAGAAATCCACACGCGCGTTCTGCCAAAAGCACCATTTGCATGCATATCGTGTGGTTTTGCAGAAAACTGCGTCCGCGTCTACCAAAAGATGCATGTGCATGCTAAAAACGCGTTTTGGCACAAATCCATGTGCGGATGTTAAAAAGAGCAGCATCGGCATGCTTTTCACGTCGTTTGGTAGAAATCCACGCGCGCGTTCTGCCAAAAGCACCATTTGCATGCATATCGTGTGGTTTTGCAGAAAACTGCGTCCGCGTCTACCAAAAGATGCATGCGCATGCTTAAAACGCGTTTTGGCACAAATCCATGTGCGGGTGCTAAAAAGAGCAGCATCGGCATGCTTTTCACGTCGTTTGGTAGAAATCCACACGCGCGTTCTGCCAAAAGCACCATTTGCATGCCTATCGTGTGGTTTTGCAGAAAACTGCGTCCGCGTCTACCAAAAGATCCATGCGCATGCTTAAAACGCGCTTTGCGCAAATCCATGTGCGGGTGCTAAAAAGAGCAGCATCGGCATGCTTTTCACGTCGTTTGGTAGAAATCCACGCGCGCGTTCTGCCAAAAGCACCATTTGCATGCATATCGTGTGGTTTTGCAGAAAACTGCGTCCGCGTCTACCAAAAGATGCATGCGCATGCTTAAAACGCGTTTTGGCACAAATCCATGTGCGGGTGCTAAAAAGAGCAGCATCGGCATGCTTTTCACGTCGTTTGGTAGAAATCCACACGCGCGTTCTGCCAAAAGCACCATTTGCATGCCTATCGTGTGGTTTTGCAGAAAACTGCGTCCGCGTCTACCAAAAGATGCATGCGCATGCTTAAAACGCGCTTTGGCACAAATCCATGTGCGGATGTTAAAAAGAGCAGCATCGGCATGCTTTTCACGTCGTTTGGTAGAAATCCACGCGCGCGTTCTGCCAAAAGCACCATTTGCATGCATATCGTGTGGTTTTGCAGAAAACTGCGTCCGCGTCTACCAAAAGATGCATGCGCATGCTTAAAACGCGTTTTGGCACAAATCCATGTGTGGGTGCTAAAAAGAGCAGCATCGGCATGCTTTTCACGTCGTTTGGTAGAAATCCACACGCGCGTTCTGCCAAAAGCACCATTTGCATGCCTATCGTGTGGTTTTGCAGAAAACTGCGTCCGCGTCTACCAAAAGATGCATGCGCATGCTTAAAACGCGCTTTGGCACAAATCCATGTGCGGATGTTAAAAAGAGCAGCATCGGCATGCTTTTCACGTCGTTTGGTAGAAATCCACACGCGCGTTCTGCCAAAAGCACCATTTTCATGCATATCGTGTGGTTTTGCAGAAAACTGCGTCCGCGTCTACCAAAAGATGCATGTGCATGCTAAAAACGCGTTTTGGCACAAATCCATGTGCGGGTGCTAAAAAGAGCAGCATCGGCATGCTTTTCACGTCGTTTGGTAGAAATCCACACGCGCGTTCTGCCAAAAGCACCATTTGCATGCATATCGTGTGGTTTTGCAGAAAACTGCGTCCGCGTCTACCAAAAGATGCATGCGCATGCTTAAAACGCGCTTTGGCACAAATCCATGTGCGGATGTTAAAAAGAGCAGCGTCGGCATGCTTTTCACGTCGTCTGGTAGAAATCCACGCGCGCGTTCTGCCAAAAGCACCATTTGCATGCATATCGTGTGGTTTTGCAGAAAACTGCGTCCGCGTCTACCAAAAGATGCATGCGCATGCTTAAAACGCGTTTTGGCACAAATCCATGTGCGGGTGCTAAAAAGAGCAGCATCGGCATGCTTTTCACGTCGTTTGGTAGAAATCCACACGCGCGTTCTGCCAAAAGCACCATTTGCATGCATATCGTGTGGTTTTGCAGAAAACTGCGTCCGAGTCTACCAAAAGATGCATGTGCATGCTAAAAACGCGTTTTGGCACAAATCCATGTGCGGGTGCTAAAAAGAGCAGCATCGGCATGCTTTTCACGTCGTTTGGTAGAAATCCACGCGCGCGTTCTGCCAAAAGCACCATTTGCATGCCTATCGTGTGGTTTTGCAGAGAACTGCGTCCGCGTCTACCAAAAGATGCATGCGCATGCTTAAAACGCGTTTTGGCACAAATCCATGTGCGGGTGCTAAAAAGAGCAGCATCGGCATGCTTTTCACGTCGTTTGGTAGAAATCCACACGCGCGTTCTGCCAAAAGCACCATTTGCATGCATATCGTGTGGTTTTGCAGAAAACTGCGTCCGAGTCTACCAAAAGATGCATGTGCATGCTAAAAACGCGTTTTGGCACAAATCCATGTGCGGGTGCTAAAAAGAGCAGCATCGGCATGCTTTTCACGTCGTTTGGTAGAAATCCACACGCGCGTTCTGCCAAAAGCACCATTCGCATGCCTATCGTGTGGTTTTGCAGAAAACTGCGTCCGCGTCTACCAAAAGATGCATGCGCATGCCTAAAACGCGCTTTGGCACAAATCCATGTGCGGATGTTAAAAAGAGCAGCATCGGCATGCTTTTCACGTCGTTTGGTAGAAATCCACGCGCGCGTTCTGCCAAAAGCACCATTTGCATGCATATCGTGTGGTTTTGCAGAAAACTGCGTCCGCGTCTACCAAAAGATGCATGCGCATGCTTAAAACGCGTTTTGGCACAAATCCATGTGCGGGTGCTAAAAAGAGCAGCATCGGCATGCTTTTCACGTCGTTTGGTAGAAATCCACACGCGCGTTCTGCCAAAAGCACCATTTGCATGCCTATCGTGTGGTTTTGCAGAAAACTGCGTCCGCGTCTACCAAAAGATGCATGCGCATGCTTAAAACGCGCTTTGGCACAAATCCATGTGCGGATGTTAAAAAGAGCAGCATCGGCATGCTTTTCACGTCGTTTGGTAGAAATCCACACGCGCGTTCTGCCAAAAGCATCATTTGCATGCATATCGTGTGGTTTTGCAGAAAACTGCGTCCGCGTCTACCAAAAGATGCATGTGCATGCTAAAAACGCGCTTTGGCACAAATCCATGTGCGGATGTTAAAAAGAGCAGCATCGGCATGCTTTTCACGTCGTTTGGTAGAAATCCACACGCGCGTTCTGCCAAAAGCACCATTTGCATGCATATCGTGTGGTTTTGCAGAAAACTGCGTCCGCGTCTACCAAAAGATGCATGTGCATGCTAAAAACGCGTTTTGGCACAAATCCATGTGCGGATGTTAAAAAGAGCAGCATCGGCATGCTTTTCACGTCGTTTGGTAGAAATCCACGCGCGCGTTCTGCCAAAAGCACCATTTGCATGCATATCGTGTGGTTTTGCAGAAAACTGCGTCCGCGTCTACCAAAAGATGCATGCGCATGCTTAAAACGCGTTTTGGCACAAATCCATGTGCGGGTGCTAAAAAGAGCAGCATCGGCATGCTTTTCACGTCGTTTGGTAGAAATCCACACGCGCGTTCTGCCAAAAGCACCATTTGCATGCCTATCGTGTGGTTTTGCAGAAAACTGCGTCCGCGTCTACCAAAAGATGCATGCGCATGCTTAAAACGCGCTTTGGCACAAATCCATGTGCGGATGTTAAAAAGAGCAGCATCGGCATGCTTTTCACGTCGTTTGGTAGAAATCCACGCGCGCGTTCTGCCAAAAGCACCATTTGCATGCATATCGTGTGGTTTTGCAGAAAACTGCGTCCGCGTCTACCAAAAGATGCATGCGCATGCTTAAAACGCGTTTTGGCACAAATCCATGTGCGGGTGCTAAAAAGAGCAGCATCGGCATGCTTTTCACGTCGTTTGGTAGAAATCCACACGCGCGTTCTGCCAAAAGCACCATTTGCATGCCTATCGTGTGGTTTTGCAGAAAACTGCGTCCGCGTCTACCAAAAGATGCATGCGCATGCTTAAAACGCGCTTTGGCACAAATCCATGTGCGGATGTTAAAAAAGAGCAGCATCGGCATGCTTTTCACGTCGTTTGGTAGAAATCCACACGCGCGTTCTGCCAAAAGCACCATTTTCATGCATATCGTGTGGTTTTGCAGAAAACTGCGTCCGCGTCTACCAAAAGATGCATGTGCATGCTAAAAACGCGTTTTGGCACAAATCCATGTGGGGGTGCTAAAAAGAGCAGCATCGGCATGCTTTTCACGTCGTTTGGTAGAAATCCACACGCGCGTTCTGCCAAAAGCACCATTTGCATGCATATCGTGTGGTTTTGCAGAAAACTGCGTCCGCGTCTACCAAAAGATGCATGCGCATGCTTAAAACGCGCTTTGGCACAAATCCATGTGCGGATGTTAAAAAGAGCAGCGTCGGCATGCTTTTCACGTCGTTTGGTAGAAATCCACGCGCGCGTTCTGCCAAAAGCACCATTTGCATGCATATCGTGTGGTTTTGCAGAAAACTGCGTCCGCGTCTACCAAAAGATGCATGCGCATGCTTAAAACGCGTTTTGGCACAAATCCATGTGCGGGTGCTAAAAAGAGCAGCATCGGCATGCTTTTCACGTCGTTTGGTAGAAATCCACACGCGCGTTCTGCCAAAAGCACCATTTGCATGCATATCGTGTGGTTTTGCAGAAAACTGCGTCCGCGTCTACCAAAAGATGCATGTGCATGCTAAAAACGCGTTTTGGCACAAATCCATGTGCGGGTGCTAAAAAGAGCAGCATCGGCATGCTTTTCACGTCGTTTGGTAGAAATCCACGCGCGCGTTCTGCCAAAAGCACCATTTGCATGCCTATCGTGTGGTTTTGCAGAAAACTGCGTCCGCGTCTACCAAAAGATGCATGCGCATGCTTAAAACGCGTTTTGGCACAAATCCATGTGCGGATGTTAAAAAGAGCAGCATCGGCATGCTTTTCACGTCGTTTGGTAGAAATCCACGCGCGCGTTCTGCCAAAAGCACCATTTGCATGCATATCGTGTGGTTTTGCAGAAAACTGCGTCCGCGTCTACCAAAAGATGCATGCGCATGCTTAAAACGCGTTTTGGCACAAATCCATGTGCGGGTGCTAAAAAGAGCAGCATCGGCATGCTTTTCACGTCGTTTGGTAGAAATCCACACGCGCGTTCTGCCAAAAGCACCATTTGCATGCCTATCGTGTGGTTTTGCAGAAAACTGCGTCCGCGTCTACCAAAAGATGCATGCGCATGCTTAAAACGCGCTTTGGCACAAATCCATGTGCGGATGTTAAAAAGAGCAGCATCGGCATGCTTTTCACGTCGTTTGGTAGAAATCCACGCGCGCGTTCTGCCAAAAGCACCATTTGCATGCATATCGTGTGGTTTTGCAGAAAACTGCGTCCGCGTCTACCAAAAGATGCATGCGCATGCTTAAAACGCGTTTTGGCACAAATCCATGTGCGGGTGCTAAAAAGAGCAGCATCGGCATGCTTTTCACGTCGTTTGGTAGAAATCCACACGCGCGTTCTGCCAAAAGCACCATTCGCATGCCTATCGTGTGGTTTTGCAGAAAACTGCGTCCGCGTCTACCAAAAGATGCATGCGCATGCTTAAAACGCGCTTTGGCACAAATCCATGTGCGGATGTTAAAAAGAGCAGCATCGGCATGCTTTTCACGTCGTTTGGTAGAAATCCACGCGCGCGTTCTGCCAAAAGCACCATTTGCATGCATATCGTGTGGTTTTGCAGAAAACTGCGTCCGCGTCTACCAAAAGATGCATGCGCATGCTTAAAACGCGTGTTGGCACAAATCCATGTGCGGGTGCTAAAAAGAGCAGCATCGGCATGCTTTTCACGTCGTTTGGTAGAAATCCACACGCGCGTTCTGCCAAAAGCACCATTTGCATGCCTATCGTGTGGTTTTGCAGAAAACTGCGTCCGCGTCTACCAAAAGATGCATGCGCATGCTTAAAACGCGCTTTGGCACAAATCCATGTGCGGATGTTAAAAAGAGCAGCATCGGCATGCTTTTCACGTCGTTTGGTAGAAATCCACACGCGCGTTCTGCCAAAAGCACCATTTGCATGCATATCGTGTGGTTTTGCAGAAAACTGCGTCCGCGTCTACCAAAAGATGCATGTGCATGCTAAAAACGCGTTTTGGCACAAATCCATGTGCGGATGTTAAAAAGAGCAGCATCGGCATGCTTTTCACGTCGTTTGGTAGAAATCCACACGCGCGTTCTGCCAAAAGCACCATTTGCATGCATATCGTGTGGTTTTGCAGAAAACTGCGTCCGCGTCTACCAAAAGATGCATGTGCATGCTAAAAACGCGTTTTGGCACAAATCCATGTGCGGATGTTAAAAAGAGCAGCATCGGCATGCTTTTCACGTCGTTTGGTAGAAATCCACGCGCGCGTTCTGCCAAAAGCACCATTTGCATGCATATCGTGTGGTTTTGCAGAAAACTGCGTCCGCGTCTACCAAAAGATGCATGCGCATGCTTAAAACGAGTTTTGGCACAAATCCATGTGCGGGTGCTAAAAAGAGCAGCATCGGCATGCTTTTCACGTCGTTTGGTAGAAATCCACACGCGCGTTCTGCCAAAAGCACCATTTGCATGCCTATCGTGTGGTTTTGCAGAAAACTGCGTCCGCGTCTACCAAAAGATGCATGCGCATGCTTAAAACGCGCTTTGGCACAAATCCATGTGCGGATGTTAAAAAGAGCAGCATCGGCATGCTTTTCACGTCGTTTGGTAGAAATCCACGCGCGCGTTCTGCCAAAAGCACCATTTGCATGCATATCGTGTGGTTTTGCAGAAAACTGCGTCCGCGTCTACCAAAAGATGCATGCGCATGCTTAAAACGCGTTTTGGCACAAATCCATGTGCGGGTGCTAAAAAGAGCAGCATCGGCATGCTTTTCACGTCGTTTGGTAGAAATCCACACGCGCGTTCTGCCAAAAGCACCATTCGCATGCCTATCGTGTGGTTTTGCAGAAAACTGCGTCCGCGTCTACCAAAAGATGCATGCGCATGCTTAAAACGCGCTTTGGCACAAATCCATGTGCGGGTGCTAAAAAGAGCAGCATCGGCATGCTTTTCACGTCGTTTGGTAGAAATCCACACGCGCGTTCTGCAAAAAGCACCATTTGCATGCCTATCGTGTGGTTTTGCAGAAAACTGCGTCCGCGTCTACCAAAAGATGCATGCGCATGCTTAAAACGCGCTTTGGCACAAATCCATGTGCGGATGTTAAAAAGAGCAGCATCGGCATGCTTTTCACGTCGTTTGGTAGAAATCCACGCGCGCGTTCTGCCAAAAGCACCATTTGCATGCATATCGTGTGGTTTTGCAGAAAACTGCGTCCGCGTCTACCAAAAGATGCATGCGCATGCTTAAAACGCGTTTTGGCACAAATCCATGTGCGGGTGCTAAAAAGAGCAGCATCGGCATGCTTTTCACGTCGTTTGGTAGAAATCCACACGCGCGTTCTGCCAAAAGCACCATTCGCATGCCTATCGTGTGGTTTTGCAGAAAACTGCGTCCGCGTCTACCAAAAGATGCATGCGCATGCTTAAAACGCGCTTTGGCACAAATCCATGTGCGGATGTTAAAAAGAGCAGCATCGGCATGCTTTTCACGTCGTTTGGTAGAAATCCACGCGCGCGTTCTGCCAAAAGCACCATTTGCATGCATATCGTGTGGTTTTGCAGAAAACTGCGTCCGCGTCTACCAAAAGATGCATGCGCATGCTTAAAACGCGTTTTGGCACAAATCCATGTGCGGGTGCTAAAAAGAGCAGCATCGGCATGCTTTTCACGTCGTTTGGTAGAAATCCACACGCGCGTTCTGCCAAAAGCACCATTCGCATGCCTATCGTGTGGTTTTGCAGAAAACTGCGTCCGCGTCTACCAAAAGATGCATGCGCATGCTTAAAACGCGCTCTGGCACAAATCCATGTGCGGATGTTAAAAAGAGCAGCGTCGGCATGCTTTTCACGTCGTTTGGTAGAAATCCACACGCGCGTTCTGCCAAAAGCACCATTTTCATGCATATCGTGTGGTTTTGCAGAAAACTGCGTCCGCGTCTACCAAAAGATGCATGTGCATGCTAAAAACGCGTTTTGGCACAAATCCATGTGCGGGTGCTAAAAAGAGCTGCATCGGCATGCTTTTCACGTCGTTTGGTAGAAATCCACGCGCGCGTTCTGTGCAAAAGCACCATTTGCATGCCTATCGTGTGGTTTTGCAGAAAACTGCGTCCGCGTCTACCAAAAGATGCATGCGCATGCTTAAAACGCGTTTTGGCACAAATCCATGTGCGGGTGCTAAAAAGAGCAGCATCGGCATGCTTTTCACGTCGTTTGGTAGAAATCCACACGCGCGTTCTGCCAAAAGCACCATTTGCATGCCTATCGTGTGGTTTTGCAGAAAACTGCGTCCGCGTCTACCAAAAGATGCATGCGCATGCTTAAAACGCGCTTTGGCACAAATCCATGTGCGGATGGTAAAAAGAGCAGCATCGGCATGCTTTTCACGTCGTTTGGTAGAAATCCACACGCGCGTTCTGCCAAAAGCACCATTTTCATGCATATCGTGTGGTTTTGCAGAAAACTGCGTCCGCGTCTACCAAAAGATGCATGTGCATGCTAAAAACGCGTTTTGGCACAAATCCATGTGCGGGTGCTAAAAAGAGCAGCATCGGCATGCTTTTCACGTCGTTTGGTAGAAATCCACGCGCGCGTTCTGCCAAAAGCACCATTTGCATGCCTATCGTGTGGTTTTGCAGAAAACTGCGTCCGCGTCTACCAAAAGATGCATGCGCATGCTTAAAACGCGTTTTGGCACAAATCCATGTGCGGATGTTAAAAAGAGCAGCATCGGCATGCTTTTCACGTCGTTTGGTAGAAATCCACGCGCGCGTTCTGCCAAAAGCACCATTTGCATGCATATCGTGTGGTTTTGCAGAAACTGCGTCCGCGTCTACCAAAAGATGCATGCGCATGCTTAAAACGCGTTTTGGCACAAATCCATGTGCGGGTGCTAAAAAGAGCAGCATCGGCATGCTTTTCACGTCGTTTGGTAGAAATCCACACGCGCGTTCTGCCAAAAGCACCATTTGCATGCCTATCGTGTGGTTTTGCAGAAAACTGCGTCCGCGTCTACCAAAAGATGCATGCGCACGCTTAAAACGCGCTTTGGCACAAATCCATGTGCGGATGTTAAAAAGAGCAGCATCGGCATGCTTTTCACGTCGTTTGGTAGAAATCCACGCGCGCGTTCTGCCAAAAGCACCATTTGCATGCATATCGTGTGGTTTTGCAGAAAACTGCGTCCGCGTCTACCAAAAGATGCATGCGCATGCTTAAAACGCGTTTTGGCACAAATCCATGTGCGGGTGCTAAAAAGAGCAGCATCGCATGCTTTTCACGTCGTTTGGTAGAAATCCACACGCGCGTTCTGCCAAAAGCACCATTCGCATGCCTATCGTGTGGTTTTGCAGAAAACTGCGTCCGCGTCTACCAAAAGATGCATGCGCATGCTTAAACGCGCTTTGGCACAAATCCATGTGCGGATGTTAAAAAGAGCAGCATCGGCATGCTTTTCACGTCGTTTGGTAGAAATCCACACGCGCGTTCTGCCAAAGCACCATTTGCATGCCTATCGTGTGGTTTTGCAGAAAACTGCGTCCGCGTCTACCAAAAGAAGATGCATGCGCATGCTTAAAACGCGCTTTGGCACAAATCCATGTGCGGATGTTAAAAAGAGCAGCATCGGCATGCTTTTCACGTCGTTTGGTAGAAATCCACACGCGCGTTCTGCCAAAAGCACCATTTGCATGCATATCGTGTGGTTTTGCAGAAAACTGCGTCCGCGTCTACCAAAAGATGCATGTGCATGCTAAAAACGCGTTTTGGCACAAATCCATGTGCGGATGTTAAAAAGAGCAGCATCGGCATGCTTTTCACGTCGTTTGGTAGAAATCCACACGCGCGTTCTGCCAAAAGCACCATTTGCATGCCTATCGTGTGGTTTTGCAGAAAACTGCGTCCGCGTCTACCAAAAGATGCATGCGCATGCTTAAAACGCGCTTTGGCACAAATCCATGTGCGGGTGCTAAAAAGAGCAGCATCGGCATGCTTTTCACGTCGTTTGGTAGAAATCCACGCGCGCGTTCTGCCAAAAGCACCATTTGCATGCATATCGTGTGGTTTTGCAGAAAACTGCGTCCGCGTCTACCAAAAGATGCATGCGCATGCTTAAAACGCGCTTTGGCACAAATCCATGTGCGGATGTTAAAAAGAGCAGCATCGGCATGCTTTTCACGTCGTTTGGTAATCCACACGCGCGTTCTGCCAAAAGCACCATTTGCATGCATATCGTGTGGTTTTGCAGAAAACTGCGTCCGCGTCTACCAAAAGATGCATGCGCATGCTTAAAACGCGCTTTGGCACAAATCCATGTGCGGATGTTAAAAAGAGCAGCGTCGGCATGCTTTTCACGTCGTTTGGTAGAAATCCACGCGCGCGTTCTGCCAAAAGCACCATTTGCATGCATATCGTGTGGTTTTGCTGAAAACTGCGTCCGCGTCTACCAAAAGATGCATGCGCATGCTTAAAACTCGTTTTGGCACAAATCCATGTGCGGGTGCTAAAAAGAGCAGCATCGGCATGCTTTTCACGTCGTTTGGTAGAAATCCACACGCGCGTTCTGCCAAAAGCACCATTTGCATGCATATCGTGTGGTTTTGCAGAAAACTGCGTCCGCGTCTACCAAAAGATGCATGTGCATGCTAAAAACGCGTTTTGGCACAAATCCATGTGCGGGTGCTAAAAAGAGCAGCATCGGCATGCTTTTCACGTCGTTTGGTAGAAATCCACGCGCGCGTTCTGCCAAAAGCACCATTTGCATGCCTATCGTGTGGTTTTGCAGAAAACTGCGTCCGCGTCTACCAAAAGATGCATGCGCATGCTTAAAACGCGTTTTGGCACAAATCCATGTGCGGATGTTAAAAAGAGCAGCATCGGCATGCTTTTCACGTCGTTTGGTAGAAATCCACGCGCGCGTTCTGCCAAAAGCACCATTTGCATGCCTATCGTGTGGTTTTGCAGAAAACTGCGTCCGCGTCTACCAAAAGATGCATGCGCATGCTTAAAACGCGTTTTGGCACAAATCCATGTGCGGATGTTAAAAAGAGCAGCATCGGCATGCGTTTCACGTCGTTTGGTAGAAATCCACGCGCGCGTTCTGCCAAAAGCACCATTTGCATGCCTATCGTGTGGTTTTGCAGAAAACTGCGTCCGCGTCTACCAAAAGATGCATGCGCATGCTTAAAACGCGTTTTGGCACAAATCCATGTGCGGATGTTAAAAAGAGCAGCATCGGCATGCTTTTCACGTCGTTTGGTAGAAATCCACGCGCGCGTTCTGCCAAAAGCACCATTTGCATGCATATCGTCTGGTTTTGCAGAAAACTGCGTCCGCGTCTACCAAAAGATGCATGCGCATGCTTAAAACGCGTTTTGGCACAAATCCATGTGCGGGTGCTAAAAAGAGCAGCATCGGCATGCTTTTCACGTCGTTTGGTAGAAATCCACACGCGCGTTCTGCCAAAAGCACCATTTGCATGCCTATCGTGTGGTTTTGCAGAAAACTGCGTCCGCGTCTACCAAAAGATGCATGCGCATGCTTAAAACGCGCTTTGGCACAAATCCATGTGCGGATGTTAAAAAGAGCAGCATCGGCATGCTTTTCACGTCGTTTGGTAGAAATCCACGCGCGCGTTCTGCCAAAAGCACCATTTGCATGCATATCGTGTGGTTTTGCAGAAAACTGCGTCCGCGTCTACCAAAAGATGCATGCGCATGCTTAAAACGCGTTTTGGCACAAATCCATGTGCGGGCGCTAAAAAGAGCAGCATCGGCATGCTTTTCACGTCGTTTGGTAGAAATCCACACGCGCGTTCTGCCAAAAGCACCATTTGCATGCATATCGTGTGGTTTTGCAGAAAACTGCGTCCGCGTCTACCAAAAGATGCATGCGCATGCTTAAAACGCGCTTTGGCAAAAATCCATGTGCGGATGTTAAAAAGAGCAGCGTCGGCATGCTTTTCACGTCGTTTGGTAGAAATCCACGCGCGCGTTCTGCCAAAAGCACCATTTGCATGCATATCGTGTGGTTTTGCAGAAAACTGCGTCCGCGTATACCAAAAGATGCATGCGCATGCTTAAAACGCGTTTTGGCACAAATCCATGTGCGGGTGCTAAAAAGAGCAGCATCGGCATGCTTTTCACGTCGTTTGGTAGAAATCCACACGCGCGTTCTGCCAAAAGCACCATTTGCATGCATATCGTGTGGTTTTGCAGAAAACTGCGTCCGCGTCTACCAAAAGATGCATGTGCATGCTAAAAACGCGTTTTGGCACAAATCCATGTGCGGGTGCTAAAAAGAGCAGCATCGGCATGCTTTTCACGTCGTTTGGTAGAAATCCACGCGCGCGTTCTGCCAAAAGCACCATTTGCATGCCTATCGTGTGGTTTTGCAGAAAACTGCGTCCGCGTCTACCAAAAGATGCATGCGCATGCTTAAAACGCGTTTTGGCACAAATCCATGTGCGGATGTTAAAAAGAGCAGCATCGGCATGCTTTTCACGTCGTTTGGTAGAAATCCACGCGCGCGTTCTGCCAAAAGCACCATTTGCATGCATATCGTGTGGTTTTGCAGAAAACTGCGTCCACGTCTACCAAAAGATGCATGCGCATGCTTAAAACGCGTTTTGGCACAAATCCATGTGCGGGTGCTAAAAAGAGCAGCATCGGCATGCTTTTCACGTCGTTTGGTAGAAATCCACACGCGCGTTCTGCCAAAAGCACCATTTGCATGCCTATCGTGTGGTTTTGCAGAAAACTGCGTCCGCGTCTACCAAAAGATGCATGCGCATGCTTAAAACGCGCTTTGGCACAAATCCATGTGCGGATGTTAAAAAGAGCAGCATCGGCATGCTTTTCACGTCGTTTGGTAGAAATCCACGCGCGCGTTCTGCCAAAAGCACCATTTGCATGCATATCGTGTGGTTTTGCAGAAAACTGCGTCCGCGTCTACCAAAAGATGCATGCGCATGATTAAAACGCGTTTTGGCACAAATCCATGTGCGGGTGCTAAAAAGAGCAGCATCGGCATGCTTTTCACGTCGTTTGGTAGAAATCCACACGCGCGTTCTGCCAAAAGCACCATTCGCATGCCTATCGTGTGGTTTTGCAGAAAACTGCGTCCGCGTCTACCAAAAGATGCATGCGCATGCTTAAAACGCGCTTTGGCACAAATCCATGTGCGGATGTTAAAAAGAGCAGCATCGGCATGCTTTTCACGTCGTTTGGTAGAAATCCACGCGCGCGTTCTGCCAAAAGCACCATTTGCATGCATATCGTGTGGTTTTGCAGAAAACTGCGTCCGCGTCTACCAAAAGATGCATGCGCATGCTTAAAACGCGTTTTGGCACAAATCCATGTGCGGGTGCTAAAAAGAGCAGCATCGGCATGCTTTTCACGTCGTTTGGTAGAAATCCACACGCGCGTTCTGCCAAAAGCACCATTTGCATGCCTATCGTGTGGTTTTGCAGAAAACTGCGTCCGCGTCTACCAAAAGATGCATGCGCATGCTTAAAACGCGCTTTGGCACAAATCCATGTGCGGATGTTAAAAAGAGCAGCATCGGCATGCTTTTCACGTCGTTTGGTAGAAATCCACACGCGCGTTCTGCCAAAAGCACCATTTGCATGCATATCGTGTGGTTTTGCAGAAAACTGCGTCCGCGTCTACCAAAAGATGCATGTGCATGCTAAAAACGCGTTTTGGCACAAATCCATGTGCGGATGTTAAAAAGAGCAGCATCGGCATGCTTTTCACGTCGTTTGGTAGAAATCCACACGCGCGTTCTGCCAAAAGCACCATTTGCATGCATATCGTGTGGTTTTGCAGAAAACTGCGTCCGCGTCTACCAAAAGATGCATGTGCATGCTAAAAACGCGTTTTGGCACAAATCCATGTGCGGATGTTAAAAAGAGCAGCATCGGCATGCTTTTCACGTCGTTTGGTAGAAATCCACGCGCGCGTTCTGCCAAAAGCACCATTTGCATGCATATCGTGTGGTTTTGCAGAAAACTGCGTCCGCGTCTACCAAAAGATGCATGCGCATGCTTAAAACGCGTTTTGGCACAAATCCATGTGCGGGTGCTAAAAAGAGCAGCATCGGCATGCTTTTCACGTCGTTTGGTAGAAATCCACACGCGCGTTCTGCCAAAAGCACCATTTGCATGCCTATCGTGTGGTTTTGCAGAAAACTGCGTCCGCGTCTACCAAAAGATGCATGCGCATGCTTAAAACGCGCTTTGGCACAAATCCATGTGCGGATGTTAAAAAGAGCAGCATCGGCATGCTTTTCACGTCGTTTGGTAGAAATCCACACGCGCGTTCTGCCAAAAGCACCATTTGCATGCATATCGTGTGGTTTTGCAGAAAACTGCGTCTGCGTCTACCAAAAGATGCATGCGCATGCTTAAAACGCGTTTTGGCACAAATCCATGTGCGGATGTTAAAAAGAGCAGCATCGGCATGCTTTTCACGTCGTTTGGTAGAAATCCACGCGCGCGTTCTGCCAAAAGCACCATTTGCATGCATATCGTGTGGTTTTGCAGAAAACTGCGTCCGCGTCTACCAAAAGATGCATGCGCATGCTTAAAACGCGTTTTGGCACAAATCCATGTGCGGGTGCTAAAAAGAGCAGCATCGGCATGCTTTTCACGTCGTTTGGTAGAAATCCACACGCGCGTTCTGCCAAAAGCACCATTTGCATGCCTATCGTGTGGTTTTGCAGAAAACTGCGTCCGCGTCTACCAAAAGATGCATGCGCATGCTTAAAACGCGCTTTGGCACAAATCCATGTGCGGATGTTAAAAAGAGCAGCATCGGCATGCTTTTCACGTCGTTTGGTAGAAATCCACACGCGCGTTCTGCCAAAAGCACCATTTGCATGCATATCGTGTGGTTTTGCAGAAAACTGCGTCCGCGTCTACCAAAAGATGCATGTGCATGCTAAAAACGCGTTTTGGCACAAATCCATGTGCGGATGTTAAAAAGAGCAGCATCGGCATGCTTTTCACGTCGTTTGGTAGAAATCCACACGCGCGTTCTGCCAAAAGCACCATTTGCATGCATATCGTGTGGTTTTGCAGAAAACTGCGTCCGCGTCTACCAAAAGATGCATGTGCATGCTAAAAACGCGTTTTGGCACAAATCCATGTGCGGATGTTAAAAAGAGCAGCATCGGCATGCTTTTCACGTCGTTTGGTAGAAATCCACGCGCGCGTTCTGCCAAAAGCACCATTTGCATGCATATCGTGTGGTTTTGCAGAAAACTGCGTCCGCGTCTACCAAAAGATGCATGCGCATGCTTAAAACGCGTTTTGGCACAAATCCATGTGCGGGTGCTAAAAAGAGCAGCATCGGCATGCTTTTCACGTCGTTTGGTAGAAATCCACACGCGCGTTCTGCCAAAAGCACCATTTGCATGCCTATCGTGTGGTTTTGCAGAAAACTGCGTCCGCGTCTACCAAAAGATCCATGCGCATGCTTAAAACGCGCTTTGCGCAAATCCATGTGCGGGTGCTAAAAAGAGCAGCATCGGCATGCTTTTCACGTCGTTTGGTAGAAATCCACGCGCGCGTTCTTGCCAAAAGCACCATTTGCATGCATATCGTGTGGTTTTGCAGAAAACTGCGTCCGCGTCTACCAAAAGATGCATGCGCATGCTTAAAACGCGTTTTGGCACAAATCCATGTGCGGGTGCTAAAAAGAGCAGCATCGGCATGCTTTTCACGTCGTTTGGTAGAAATCCACGCGCGCGTTCTGCCAAAAGCACCATTTGCATGCCTATCGTGTGGTTTTGCAGAAAACTGCGTCCGCGTCTACCAAAAGATGCATGCGCATGCTTAAAACGCGCTTTGGCACAAATCCATGTGCGGATGTTAAAAAGAGCAGCATCGGCATGCTTTTCACGTCGTTTGGTAGAAATCCACACGCGCGTTCTGCCAAAAGCACCATTTGCATGCCTATCGTGTGGTTTTGCAGAAAACTGCGTCCGCGTCTACCAAAAGATGCATGCGCATGCTTAAAACGTGCTTTGGCACAAATCCATGTGCGGATGTTAAAAAGAGCAGCATCGGCATGCTTTTCACGTCGTTTGGTAGAAATCCACACGCGCGTTCTGCCAAAAGCACCATTTGCATGCATATCGTGTGGTTTTGCAGAAAACTGCGTCCGCGTCTACCAAAAGATGCATGTGCATGCTAAAAACGCGTTTTGGCACAAATCCATGTGCGGATGTTAAAAAGAGCAGCATCGGCATGCTTTTCACGTCGTTTGGTAGAAATCCACACGCGCGTTCTGCCAAAAGCACCATTTGCATGCATATCGTGTGGTTTTGCAGAAAACTGCGTCCGCGTCTACCAAAAGATGCATGTGCATGCTAAAAACGCGTTTTGGCACAAATCCATGTGCGGATGTTAAAAAGAGCAGCATCGGCATGCTTTTCACGTCGTTTGGTAGAAATCCACGCGCGCGTTCTGCCAAAAGCACCATTTGCATGCATATCGTGTGGTTTTGCAGAAAACTGCGTCCGCGTCTACCAAAAGATGCATGCGCATGCTTAAAACGCGTTTTGGCACAAATCCATGTGCGGGTGCTAAATAGAGCAGCATCGGCATGCTTTTCACGTCGTTTGGTAGAAATCCACACGCGCGTTCTGCCAAAAGCACCATTTGCATGCCTATCGTGTGGTTTTGCAGAAAACTGCGTCCGCGTCTACCAAAAGATGCATGCGCATGCTTAAAACGCGCTTTGGCACAAATCCATGTGCGGGTGCTAAAAAGAGCAGCATCGGCATGCTTTTCACGTCGTTTGGTAGAAATCCACACGCGCGTTCTGCCAAAAGCACCATTTGCATGCCTATCGTGTGGTTTTGCAGAAAACTGCGTCCGCGTCTACCAAAAGATGCATGCGCATGCTTAAAACGCGCTTTGGCACAAATCCATGTGCGGATGTTAAAAAGAGCAGCATCGGCATGCTTTTCACGTCGTTTGGTAGAAATCCACGCGCGCGTTCTGCCAAAAGCACCATTTGCATGCATATCGTGTGGTTTTGCAGAAAACTGCGTCCGCGTCTACCAAAAGATGCATGCGCATGCTTAAAACGCGTTTTGGCACAAATCCATGTGCGGGTGCTAAAAAGAGCAGCATCGGCATGCTTTTCACGTCGTTTGGTAGAAATCCACACGCGCGTTCTGCAAAAAGCACCATTTGCATGCCTATCGTGTGGTTTTGCAGAAAACTGCGTCCGCGTCTACCAAAAGATGCATGCGCATGCTTAAAACGCGCTTTGGCACAAATCCATGTGCGGATGTTAAAAAGAGCAGCATCGGCATGCTTTTCACGTCGTTTGGTAGAAATCCACGCGCGCGTTCTGCCAAAAGCACCATTTGCATGCATATCGTGTGGTTTTGCAGAAAACTGCGTCCGCGTCTACCAAAAGATGCATGCGCATGCTTAAAACGCGTTTTGGCACAAATCCATGTGCGGGTGCTAAAAAGAGCAGCATCGGCATGCTTTTCACGTCGTTTGGTAGAAATCCACGCGCGCGTTCTGCCAAAAGCACCATTTGCATGCCTATCGTGTGGTTTTGCAGAAAACTGCGTCCGCGTCTACCAAAAGATGCATGCGCATGCTTAAAACGCGCTTTGGCACAAATCCATGTGCGGATGTTAAAAAGAGCAGCATCGGCATGCTTTTCACGTCGTTTGGTAGAAATCCACACGCGCGTTCTGCCAAAAGCACCATTTGCATGCATATCGTGTGGTTTTGCAGAAAACTGCGTCCGCGTCTACCAAAAGATGCATGTGCATGCTAAAAACGCGTTTTGGCACAAATCCATGTGCGGATGTTAAAAAGAGCAGCATCGGCATGCTTTTCACGTCGTTTGGTAGACATCCACGCGCGCGTTCTGCCAAAAGCACCATTTGCATGCATATCGTGTGGTTTTGCAGAAAACTGCGTCCGCGTCTACCAAAAGATGCATGCGCATGCTTAAAACGCGATTTGGCACAAATCCAAGTGCGGATGTTAAAAAGAGCAGCATCGGCATGCTTTTCACGTCGTTTGGTAGAAATCCACACGCGCGTTCTGCCAAAAGCACCATTTGCATGCATATCGTGTGGTTTTGCAGAAAACTGCGTCCGCGTCTACCAAAAGATGCATGTGCATGCTAAAAACGCGTTTTGGCACAAATCCATGTGCGGATGTTAAAAAGAGCAGCATCGGCATGCTTTTCACGTCGTTTGGTAGAAATCCACGCGCGCGTTCTGCCAAAAGCACCATTTGCATGCATATCGTGTGGTTTTGCAGAAAACTGCGTCCGCGTCTACCAAAAGATGCATGCGCATGCTTAAAACGCGTTTTGGCACAAATCCATGTGCGGGTGCTAAATAGAGCAGCATCGGCATGCTTTTCACGTCGTTTGGTAGAAATCCACACGCGCGTTCTGCCAAAAGCACCATTTGCATGCCTATCGTGTGGTTTTGCAGAAAACTGCGTCCGCGTCTACCAAAAGATGCATGCGCATGCTTAAAACGCGCTTTGGCACAAATCCATGTGCGGGTGCTAAAAAGAGCAGCATCGGCATGCTTTTCACGTCGTTTGGTAGAAATCCACACGCGCGTTCTGCCAAAAGCACCATTTGCATGCCTATCGTGTGGTTTTGCAGAAAACTGCGTCCGCGTCTACCAAAAGATGCATGCGCATGCTTAAAACGCGCTTTGGCACAAATCCATGTGCGGATGTTAAAAAGAGCAGCATCGGCATGCTTTTCACGTCGTTTGGTAGAAATCCACGCGCGCGTTCTGCCAAAAGCACCATTTGCATGCATATCGTGTGGTTTTGCAGAAAACTGCGTCCGCGTCTACCAAAAGATGCATGCGCATGCTTAAAACGCGTTTTGGCACAAATCCATGTGCGGGTGCTAAAAAGAGCAGCATCGGCATGCTTTTCACGTCGTTTGGTAGAAATCCACACGCGCGTTCTGCAAAAAGCACCATTTGCATGCCTATCGTGTGGTTTTGCAGAAAACTGCGTCCGCGTCTACCAAAAGATGCATGCGCATGCTTAAAACGCGCTTTGGCACAAATCCATGTGCGGATGTTAAAAAGAGCAGCATCGGCATGCTTTTCACGTCGTTTGGTAGAAATCCACGCGCGCGTTCTGCCAAAAGCACCATTTGCATGCATATCGTGTGGTTTTGCAGAAAACTGCGTCCGCGTCTACCAAAAGATGCATGCGCATGCTTAAAACGCGTTTTGGCACAAATCCATGTGCGGGTGCTAAAAAGAGCAGCATCGGCATGCTTTTCACGTCGTTTGGTAGAAATCCACGCGCGCGTTCTGCCAAAAGCACCATTTGCATGCCTATCGTGTGGTTTTGCAGAAAACTGCGTCCGCGTCTACCAAAAGATGCATGCGCATGCTTAAAACGCGCTTTGGCACAAATCCATGTGCGGATGTTAAAAAGAGCAGCATCGGCATGCTTTTCACGTCGTTTGGTAGAAATCCACACGCGCGTTCTGCCAAAAGCACCATTTGCATGCATATCGTGTGGTTTTGCAGAAAACTGCGTCCGCGTCTACCAAAAGATGCATGTGCATGCTAAAAACGCGTTTTGGCACAAATCCATGTGCGGATGGTAAAAAGAGCAGCATCGGCATGCTTTTCACGTCGTTTGGTAGAAATCCACACGCGCGTTCTGCCAAAAGCACCATTTGCATGCATATCGTGTGGTTTTGCAGAAAACTGCGTCCGCGTCTACCAAAAGATGCATGTGCATGCTAAAAACGCGTTTTGGCACAAATCCATGTGCGGATGTTAAAAAGAGCAGCATCGGCATGCTTTTCACGTCGTTTGGTAGAAATCCACGCGCGCGTTCTGCCAAAAGCACCATTTGCATGCATATCGTGTGGTTTTGCAGAAAACTGCGTCCGCGTCTACCAAAAGATGCATGCGCATGCTTAAAACGCGTTTTGGCACAAATCCATGTGCGGGTGCTAAAAAGAGCAGCATCGGCATGCTTTTCACGTCGTTTGGTAGAAATCCACACGCGCGTTCTGCCAAAAGCACCATTTGCATGCCTATCGTGTGGTTTTGCAGAAAACTGCGTCCGCGTCTACCAAAGATGCATGTGCATGCTAAAAACGCGTTTTGGCACAAATCCATGTGCGGGTGCTAAAAAGAGCAGCATCGGCATGCTTTTCACGTCGTTTGGTAGAAATCCACACGCGCGTTCTGCCAAAAGCACCATTTGCATGCATATCGTGTGGTTTTGCAGAAAACTGCGTCCGCGTCTACCAAAAGATGCATGCGCATGCTTAAAACGCGCTTTGGCACAAATCCATGTGCGGATGTTAAAAAGAGCAGCATCGGCATGCTTTTCACGTCGTTTGGTAGAAATCCACGCGCGCGTTCTGCCAAAAGCACCATTTGCATGCATATCGTGTGGTTTTGCAGAAAACTGCGTCCGCGTCTACCAAAAGATGCATGCGCATGCTTAAAACGCGTTTTGGCACAAATCCATGTGCGGGTGCTAAAAAGAGCAGCATCGGCATGCTTTTCACGTCGTTTGGTAGAAATCCACACGCGCGTTCTGCCAAAAGCACCATTTGCATGCCTATCGTGTGGTTTTGCAGAAAACTGCGTCCGCGTCTACCAAAAGATGCATGCGCATGCTTAAAACGCGCTTTGGCACAAATCCATGTGCGGATGTTAAAAAGAGCAGCATCGGCATGCTTTTCACGTCGTTCGGTAGAAATCCACGCGCGCGTTCTGCCAAAAGCACCATTTGCATGCATATCGTGTGGTTTTGCAGAAAACTGCGTCCGCGTCTACCAAAAGATGCATGCGCATGCTTAAAACGCGTTTTGGCACAAATCCATGTGCGGGTGCTAAAAAGAGCAGCATCGGCATGCTTTTCACGTCGTTTGGTAGAAATCCACGCGCGCGTTCTGCCAAAAGCACCATTTGCATGCCTATCGTGTGGTTTTGCAGAAAACTGCGTCCGCGTCTACCAAAAGATGCATGCGCATGCTTAAAACGCGTTTTGGCACAAATCCATGTGCGGGTGCTAAAAAGAGCAGCATCGGCATGCTTTTCACGTCGTTTGGTAGAAATCCACGCGCGCGTTCTGCCAAAAGCACCATTTGCATGCATATCGTGTGGTTTTGCAGAAAACTGCGTCCGCGTCTACCAAAAGATGCATGCGCATGCTTAAAACGCGTTTTGGCACAAATCCATGTGCGGGTGCTAAAAAGAGCAGCATCGGCATGCTTTTCACGTCGTTTGGTAGAAATCCACGCGCGCGTTCTGCCAAAAGCACCATTTGCATGCCTATCGTGTGGTTTTGCAGAAAACTGCGTCCGCGTCTACCAAAAGATGCATGCGCATGCTTAAAACGCGTTTTGGCACAAATCCATGTGCGGGTGCTAAAAAGAGCAGCATCGGCATGCTTTTCACGTCGTTTGGTAGAAATCCACGCGCGCGTTCTGCCAAAAGCACCATTTGCATGCATATCGTGTGGTTTTGCAGAAAACTGCGTCCGCGTCTACCAAAAGATGCATGCGCATGCTTAAAACGCGTTTTGGCACAAATCCATGTGCGGGTGCTAAAAAGAGCAGCATCGGCATCCTTTTCACGTCGTTTGGTAGAAATCCACGCGCGCGTTCTGCCAAAAGCACGATTTGCATGCATATCGTGTGGTTTTGCAGAAAACTGCGTCCGCGTCTACCAAAAGATGCATGTGCATGCTAAAAACGCGTTTTGGCACAAATCCATGTGCGGGTGCTAAAAAGAGCAGCATCGGCATGCTTTTCACGTCGTTTGGTAGAAATCCACGCGCGCGTTCTGCCAAAAGCACGATTTGCATGCATATCGTGTGGTTTTGCAGAAAACTGCGTCCGCGTCTACCAAAAGATGCATGTGCATGCTAAAAACGCGTTTTGGCACAAATCCATGTGCGGGTGCTAAAAAGAGCAGCATCGGCATGCTTTTCACGTCGTTTGGTAGAAATCCACGCGCGCGTTCTGCCAAAAGCACCATTTGCATGCCTATCGTGTGGTTTTGCAGAAAACTGCGTCCGCGTCTACCAAAAGATGCATGCGCATGCTTAAAACGCGTTTTGGCACAAATTCATGTGCGGATGTTAAAAAGAGCAGCATCGGCATGCTTTTCACGTCGTTTGGTAGAAATCCACGCGCGCGTTCTGCCAAAAGCACCATTTGGATGCATATCGTGTGGTTTTGCAGAAAACTGCGTCCGCGTCTACCAAAAGATGCATGCGCATGCTTAAAACGCGTTTTGGCACAAATCCATGTGCGGGTGCTAAAAAGAGCAGCATCGGCATGCTTTTCACGTCGTTTGGTAGAAATCCACACGCGCGTTCTGCCAAAAGCACCATTTGCATGCATATCGTGTGGTTTTGCAGAAAACTGCGTCCGCGTCTACCAAAAGATGCATGTGCATGCTAAAAACGCGTTTTGGCACAAATCCATGTGCGGGTGCTAAAAAGAGCAGCATCGGCATGCTTTTCACGTCGTTTGGTAGAAATCCACACGCGCGTTCTGCCAAAAGCACCATTTGCATGCATATCGTGTGGTTTTGCAGAAAACTGCGTCCGCGTCTACCAAAAGATGCATGTGCATGCTAAAAACGCGTTTTGGCACAAATCCATGTGCGGGTGCTAAAAAGAGCAGCATCGGCATGCTGTTCACGTCGTTTGGTAGAAATCCACACGCGCGTTCTGCCAAAAGCACCATTTGCATGCATATCGTGTGGTTTTGCAGAAAACTGCGTCCGCGTCTACCAAAAGATGCATGCGCATGCTTAAAACGCGTTTTGGCACAAATCCATGTGCGGATGTTAAAAAGAGCAGCATCGGCATGCTTTTCACGTCGTTTGGTAGAAATCCACCCGCGCGTTCTGCCAAAAGCACCATTTGCATGCATATCGTGTGGTTTTGCAGAAAACTGCGTCCGCGTCTACCAAAAGATGCATGCGCATGCTTAAAACGCGTTTTGGCACAAATCCATGTGCGGGTGCTAAAAAGAGCAGCATCGGCATGCTTTTCACGTCGTTTGGTAGAAATCCACACGCGCGTTCTGCCAAAAGCACCATTTGCATGCATATCGTGTGGTTTTGCAGAAAACTGCGTCCGCGTCTACCAAAAGATGCATGTGCATGCTAAAAACGCGTTTTGGCACAAATCCATGTGCGGATGTTAAAAAGAGCAGCATCGGCATGCTTTTCACGTCGTTTGGTAGAAATCCACACGCGCGTTCTGCCAAAAGCACCATTTGCATGCATATCGTGTGGTTTTGCAGAAAACTGCGTCCGCGTCTACCAAAAGATGCATGTGCATGCTAAAAACGCGTTTTGGCACAAATCCATGTGCGGGTGCTAAAAAGAGCAGCATCGGCATGCTTTTCACGTCGTTTGGTAGAAATCCACACGCGCGTTCTGCCAAAAGCACCATTTGCATGCATATCGTGTGGTTTTGCAGAAAACTGCGTCCGCGTCTACCAAAAGATGCATGTGCATGCTAAAAACGCGTTTTGGCACAAATCCATGTGCGGGTGCTAAAAAGAGCAGCATCGGCATGCTTTTCACGTCGTTTGGTAGAAATCCACGCGCGCGTTCTGCCAAAAGCACCATTTGCATGCATATCGTGTGGTTTTGCAGAAAACTGCGTCCGCGTCTACCAAAAGATGCATGCGCATGCTTAAAACGCGTTTTGGCACAAATCCATGTGCGGGTGCTAAAAAGAGCAGCATCGGCATGCTTTTCACGTCGTTTGGTAGAAATCCACACGCGCGTTCTGCCAAAAGCACCATTTGCATGCATATCGTGTGGTTTTGCAGAAAACTGCGTCCGCGTCTACCAAAAGATGCATGTGCATGCTAAAAACGCGCTTTGGCACAAATCCATGTGCGGATGTTAAAAAGAGCAGCATCGGCATGCTTTTCACGTCGTTTGGTAGAAATCCACGCGCGCGTTCTGCCAAAAGCACCATTTGCATGCATATCGTGTGGTTTTGCAGAAAACTGCGTCCGCGTCTACCAAAAGATGCATGCGCATGCTTAAAACGCGTTTTGGCACAAATCCATGTGCGGGTGCTAAAAAGAGCAGCATCGGCATGCTTTTCACGTCGTTTGGTAGAAATCCACACGCGCGTTCTGCGAAAAGCACCATTTGCATGCCTATCGTGTGGTTTTGCAGAAAACTGCGTCCGCGTCTACCAAAAGATGCATGTGCATGCTAAAAACGCGTTTTGGCACAAATCCATGTGCGGATGTTAAAAAGAGCAGCATCGGCATGCTTTTCACGTCGTTTGGTAGAAATCCACGCGCGCGTTCTGCCAAAAGCACCATTTGCATGCATATCGTGTGGTTTTGCAGAAAACTGCGTCCGCGTCTACCAAAAGATGCATGCGCATGCTTAAAACGCGATTTGGCACAAATCCATGTGCGGATGTTAAAAAGAGCAGCATCGGCATGCTTTTCACGTCGTTTGGTAGAAATCCACACGCGCGTTCTGCCAAAAGCACCATTTGCATGCATATCGTGTGGTTTTGCAGAAAACTGCGTCCGCGTCTACCAAAAGATGCATGTGCATGCTAAAAACGCGTTTTGGCACAAATCCATGTGCGGGTGCTAAAAAGAGCAGCATCGGCATGCTTTTCGCGTCGTTTGGTAGAAATCCACACGCGCGTTCTGCCAAACGCACCATTTGCATGCATATCGTGTGGTTTTGCAGAAAACTGCGTCCGCGTCTACCAAAAGATGCATGTGCATGCTAAAAACGCGTTTTGGCACAAATCCATGTGCGGGTGCTAAAAAGAGCAGCATCGGCATGCTTTTCACGTCGTTTGGTAGAAATCCACGCGCGCGTTCTGCCAAAAGCACCATTTGCATGCATATCGTGTGGTTTTGCAGAAAACTGCGTCCGCGTCTACCAAAAGATGCATGCGCATGCTTAAAACGCGTTTTGGCACAAATCCATGTGCGGGTGCTAAAAAGAGCAGCATCGGCATGCTTTTCACGTCGTTTGGTAGAAATCCACACGCGCGTTCTGCCAAAAGCACCATTTGCATGCATATCGTGTGGTTTTGCAGAAAACTGCGTCCGCGTCTACCAAAAGATGCATGTGCATGCTAAAAACGCGCTTTGGCACAAATCCATGTGCGGATGTTAAAAAGAGCAGCATCGGCATGCTTTTCACGTCGTTTGGTAGAAATCCACGCGCGCGTTCTGCCAAAAGCACCATTTGCATGCATATCGTGTGGTTTTGCAGAAAACTGCGTCCGCGTCTACCAAAAGATGCATGCGCATGCTTAAAACGCGTTTTGGCACAAATCCATGTGCGGGTGCTAAAAAGAGCAGCATCGGCATGCTTTTCACGTCGTTTGGTAGAAATCCACACGCGCGTTCTGCGAAAAGCACCATTTGCATGCCTATCGTGTGGTTTTGCAGAAAACTGCGTCCGCGTCTACCAAAAGATGCATGTGCATGCTAAAAACGCGTTTTGGCACAAATCCATGTGCGGATGTTAAAAAGAGCAGCATCGGCATGCTTTTCACGTCGTTTGGTAGAAATCCACGCGCGCGTTCTGCCAAAAGCACCATTTGCATGCATATCGTGTGGTTTTGCAGAAAACTGCGTCCGCGTCTACCAAAAGATGCATGCGCATGCTTAAAACGCGATTTGGCACAAATCCATGTGCGGATGTTAAAAAGAGCAGCATCGGCATGCTTTTCACGTCGTTTGGTAGAAATCCACACGCGCGTTCTGCCAAAAGCACCATTTGCATGCATATCGTGTGGTTTTGCAGAAAACTGCGTCCGCGTCTACCAAAAGATGCATGTGCATGCTAAAAACGCGTTTTGGCACAAATCCATGTGCGGGTGCTAAAAAGAGCAGCATCGGCATGCTTTTCGCGTCGTTTGGTAGAAATCCACACGCGCGTTCTGCCAAACGCACCATTTGCATGCATATCGTGTGGTTTTGCAGAAAACTGCGTCCGCGTCTACCAAAAGATGCATGTGCATGCTAAAAACGCGTTTTGGTACAAATCCATGTGCGGGTGCTAAAAAGAGCAGCATCGGCATGCTTTTCACGTCGTTTGGTAGAAATCCATGCGCGCGTTCTGCCAAAAGCACCATTTGCATGCATATCGTGTGGTTTTGCAGAAAACTGCGTCCGCGTCTACCAAAAGATGCATGCGCATGCTTAAAACGCGTTTTGGCACAAATCCATGTGCGGGTGCTAAAAAGAGCAGCATCGGCATGCTTTTCACGTCGTTTGGTAGAAATCCACACGCGCGTTCTGCAAAAAGCACCATTTGCATGCCTATCGTGTGGTTTTGCAGAAAACTGCGTCCGCGTCTACCAAAAGATGCATGCGCATGCTTAAAACGCGCTTTGGCACAAATCCATGTGCGGATGTTAAAAAGAGCAGCATCGGCATGCTTTTCACGTCGTTTGGTAGAAATCCACGCGCGCGTTCTGCCAAAAGCACCATTTGCATGCATATCGTGTGGTTTTGCAGAAAACTGCGTCCGCGTCTACCAAAAGATGCATGCGCATGCTTAAAACGCGTTTTGGCACAAATCCATGTGCGGGTGCTAAAAAGAGCAGCATCGGCATGCTTTTCACGTCGTTTGGTAGAAATCCACACGCGCGTTCTGCCAAAAGCACCATTTGCATGCCTATCGTGTGGTTTTGCAGAAAACTGCGTCCGCGTCTAGCAAAAGATGCATGCGCATGCTTAAAACGTGCTTTGGCACAAATCCATGTGCGGATGTTAAAAAGAGCAGCATCGGCATGCTTTTCACGTCGTTTGGTAGAAATCCACACGCGCGTTCTGCCAAAAGCACCATTTGCATGCATATCGTGTGGTTTTGCAGAAAACTGCGTCCGCGTCTACCAAAAGATGCATGTGCATGCTAAAAACGCGTTTTGGCACAAATCCATGTGCGGATGTTAAAAAGAGCAGCATCGGCATGCTTTTCACGTCGTTTGGTAGAAATCCACACGCGCGTTCTGCCAAAAGCACCATTTGCATGCATATCGTGTGGTTTTGCAGAAAACTGCGTCCGCGTCTACCAAAAGATGCATGTGCATGCTAAAAACGCGTTTTGGCACAAATCCATGTGCGGATGTTAAAAAGAGCAGCATCGGCATGCTTTTCACGTCGTTTGGTAGAAATCCACGCGCGCGTTCTGCCAAAAGCACCATTTGCATGCATATCGTGTGGTTTTGCAGAAAACTGCGTCCGCGTCTACCAAAAGATGCATGCGCATGCTTAAAACGCGATTTGGCACAAATCCAAGTGCGGATGTTAAAAAGAGCAGCATCGGCATGCTTTTCACGTCGTTTGGTAGAAATCCACACTCGCGTTCTGCCAAAAGCACCATTTGCATGCATATCGTGTGGTTTTGCAGAAAACTGCGTCCGCGTCTACCAAAAGATGCATGTGCATGCTAAAAACGCGTTTTGGCACAAATCCATGTGCGGATGTTAAAAAGAGCAGCATCGGCATGCTTTTCACGTCGTTTGGAAGAAATCCACGCGCGCGTTCTGCCAAAAGCACCATTTGCATGCATATCGTGTGGTTTTGCAGAAAACTGCGTCCGCGTCTACCAAAAGATGCATGCGCATGCTTAAAACGCGTTTTGGCACAAATCCATGTGCGGGTGCTAAATAGAGCAGCATCGGCATGCTTTTCACGTCGTTTGGTAGAAATCCACACGCGCGTTCTGCCAAAAGCACCATTTGCATGCATATCGTGTGGTTTTGCAGAAAACTGCGTCCGCGTCTACCAAAAGATGCATGTGCATGCTAAAAACGCGTTTTGGCACAAATCCATGTGCGGATGTTAAAAAGAGCAGCATCGGCATGCTTTTCACGTCGTTTGGTAGAAATCCACACGCGCGTTCTGCCAAAAGCACCATTTGCATGCATATCGTGTGGTTTTGCAGAAAACTGCGTCCGCGTCTACCAAAAGATGCATGTGCATGCTAAAAACGCGTTTTGGCACAAATCCATGTGCGGATGTTAAAAAGAGCAGCATCGGCATGCTTTTCACGTCGTTTGGTAGAAATCCACGCGCGCGTTCTGCCAAAAGCACCATTTGCATGCATATCGTGTGGTTTTGCAGAAAACTGCGTCCGCGTCTACCAAAAGATGCATGCGCATGCTTAAAACGCGATTTGGCACAAATCCAAGTGCGGATGTTAAAAAGAGCAGCATCGGCATGCTTTTCACGTCGTTTGGTAGAAATCCACACTCGCGTTCTGCCAAAAGCACCATTTGCATGCATATCGTGTGGTTTTGCAGAAAACTGCGTCCGCGTCTACCAAAAGATGCATGTGCATGCTAAAAACGCGTTTTGGCACAAATCCATGTGCGGATGTTAAAAAGAGCAGCATCGGCATGCTTTTCACGTCGTTTGGAAGAAATCCACGCGCGCGTTCTGCCAAAAGCACCATTTGCATGCATATCGTGTGGTTTTGCAGAAAACTGCGTCCGCGTCTACCAAAAGATGCATGCGCATGCTTAAAACGCGTTTTGGCACAAATCCATGTGCGGGTGCTAAATAGAGCAGCATCGGCATGCTTTTCACGTCGTTTGGTAGAAATCCACACGCGCGTTCTGCCAAAAGCACCATTTGCATGCCTATCGTGTGGTTTTGCAGAAAACTGCGTCCGCGTCTACCAAAAGATGCATGCGCATGCTTAAAACGCGCTTTGGCACAAATCCATGTGCGGGTGCTAAAAAGAGCAGCATCGGCATGCTTTTCACGTCGTTTGGTAGAAATTCACACGCGCGTTCTGCCAAAAGCACCATTTGCATGCCTATCGTGTGGTTTTGCAGAAAACTGCGTCCGCGTCTACCAAAAGATGCATGCGCATGCTTAAAACGCGCTTTGGCACAAATCCATGTGCGGATGTTAAAAAGAGCAGCATCGGCATGCTTTTCACGTCGTTTGGTAGAAATCCACGCGCGCGTTCTGCCAAAAGCACCATTTGCATGCATATCGTGTGGTTTTGCAGAAAACTGCGTCCGCGTCTACCAAAAGATGCATGCGCATGCTTAAAACGCGTTTTGGCACAAATCCATGTGCGGGTGCTAAAAAGAGCAGCATCGGCATGCTTTTCACGTCGTTTGGTAGAAATCCACACGCGCGTTCTGCAAAAAGCACCATTTGCATGCCTATCGTGTGGTTTTGCAGAAAACTGCGTCCGCGTCTACCAAAAGATGCATGCGCATGCTTAAAACGCGCTTTGGCACAAATCCATGTGCGGATGTTAAAAAGAGCAGCATCGGCATGCTTTTCACGTCGTTTGGTAGAAATCCACGCGCGCGTTCTGCCAAAAGCACCATTTGCATGCATATCGTGTGGTTTTGCAGAAAACTGCGTCCGCGTCTACCAAAAGATGCATGCGCATGCTTAAAACGCGTTTTGGCACAAATCCATGTGCGGGTGCTAAAAAGAGCAGCATCGGCATGCTTTTCACGTCGTTTGGTAGAAATCCACGCGCGCG
>NW_027460644.1:0-46913 GCF_050947875.1 Dermacentor variabilis | reverse complement strand
ATGCGCATGCATCTTTGGTAGACGCGGACGCAGTTTTCTGCAAAACCACACAATAGGCATGCAAATGGTGCTTTTGGCAGAACGCGCGTGTGGATTTCTACCAAACGACGTGAAAAGCATGCCGATGCTGCTCTTTTTAGCACCCGCACATGGATTTGTGCCAAAACGCGTTTTAAGCATGCGCATGCATCTTTTGGTAGACGCGGACGCAGTTTTCTGCAAAACCACACGATATGCATGCAAATGGTGCTTTTGGCAGAACGCGCGCGTGGATTTCTACCAAACGACGTGGAAAGCATGCCGATGCTGCTCTTTTTAACATCCGCACATGGATTTGTGCCAAAACGCGTTTTTAGCATGCGCATGCATCTTTTGGTAGACGCGGACGCAGTTTTCTGCAAAACCACACAATAGGCATGCAAATGGTGCTTTTGGCAGAACGCGCGTGTGGATTTCTACCAAACGACGTGAAAAGCATGCCGATGCTGCTCTTTTTAGCACCCGCACATGGATTTGTGCCAAAACGCGTTTTAAGCATGCGCATGCATCTTTTGGTAGACGCGGACGCAGTTTTCTGCAAAACCACACGATATGCATGCAAATGGTGCTTTTGGCAGAACGCGCGCGTGGATTTCTACCAAACGACGTGAAAAGCATGCCGATGCTGCTCTTTTTAACATCCGCACATGGATTTGTGCCAAAACGCGTTTTTAGCATGCGCATGCATCTTTTGGTAGACGCGGACGCAGTTTTCTGCAAAACCACACGATATGCATGCAAATCGTGCTTTTGGCAGAACGCGCGCGTGGATTTCTACCAAACGACGTGAAAAGCATGCCGATGCTGCTCTTTTTAGCACCCGCACATGGATTTGTGCCAAAACGCGTTTTAAGCATGCGCATGCATCTTTTCGTAGACGCGGACGCAGTTTTCTGCAAAACCACACGATAGGCATGCAAATGGTGCTTTTGGCAGAACGCGCGCGTGGATTTATACCAAACGACGTGAAAAGCATGCCGATGCTGCTCTTTTTAGCACCCGCACATGGATTTGTGCCAAAACGCGTTTTATGCATGCGCATGCATCTTTTGGTAGACGCGGACGCAGTTTTCTGCAAAACCACACGATATGCATGCAAATGGTGCTTTTGGCAGAACGCGCGCGTGGATTTCTACCAAACGACGTGAAAAGCATGCCGATGCTGCTCTTTTTAACATCCGCACATGGATTTGTGCCAAAACGCGTTTTTAGCATGCGCATGCATCTTTTGGTAGACGCGGACGCAGTTTTCTGCAAAACCACACGATAGGCATGCAAATGGTGCTTTTGGCAGAACGCGCGCGTGGATTTCTACCAAACGACGTGAAAAGCATGCCGATGCTGCTCTTTTTAGCATCCGCACATGGATTTGTGCCAAAGCGCGTTTTAAGCATGCGCATGCATCTTTTGGTAGACGCGGACGCAGTTTTCTGCAAAACCACACGATAGGCATGCAAATGGTGCTTTTGGCAGAACGCGCGCGTGGATTTCTACCAAACAACGTGAAAAGCATGCCGATGCTGCTCTTTTTAACATCCGCACATGGATTTGTGCCAAAGCGCGTTTTAAGCATGCGCATGCATCTTTTGGTAGACGCGGACGCAGTTTTCTGCAAAACCACACGATATGCATGCAAATGGTGCTTTTGGCAGAACGCGCGCGTGGATTTCTACCAAACGACGTGAAAAGCATGCCGATGCTGCTCTTTTTAACATCCGCACATGGATTTGTGCCAAAGCGCGTTTTAAGCATGCGCATGCATCTTTTGGTAGACGCGGACGCAGTTTTCTGCAAAACCACACAATAGGCATGCAAATGGTGCTTTTGGCAGAACGCGCGTGTGGATTTCTACCAAACGACGTGAAAAGCATGCCGATGCTGCTCTTTTTAGCACCCGCACATGGATTTGTGCCAAAACGCGTTTTAAGCATGCGCATGCATCTTTTGGTAGACGCGGACGCAGTTTTCTGCAAAACCACACGATATGCATGCAAATGGTGCTTTTGGCAGAACGCGCGCGTGGATTTCTACCAAACGACGTGAAAAGCATGCCGATGCTGCTCTTTTTAACATCCGCACATGGATTTGTGCCAAAACGCGTTTTTAGCATGCGCATGCATCTTTTGGTAGACGCGGACGCAGTTTTCTGCAAAACCACACGATATGCATGCAAATCGTGCTTTTGGCAGAACGCGCGCGTGGATTTCTACCAAACGACGTGAAAAGCATGCCGATGCTGCTCTTTTTAGCACCCGCACATGGATTTGTGCCAAAACGCGTTTTTAGCATGCGCATGCATCTTTGGTAGACGCGGACGCAGTTTTCTGCAAAACCACAAGATAGGCATGCAAATGGTGCTTTTGGCAGAACGCGCGCGTGGATTTCTACCAAACAACGTGAAAAGCATGCCGATGCTGCTCTTTTTAACATCCGCACATGGATTTGTGCCAAAGCGCGTTTTATGCATGCGAATGCATCTTTTGGTAGACGCGGATGCAGTTTTCTGCAAAACCACACGATATGCATGCAAATGGTGCTTTTGGCAGAACGCGCGCGTGGATTTCTACCAAACGACGTGAAAAGCATGCCGAGGCTGCTCTTTTTAACATCCGCACATGGATTTGTGCCAAAACGCGTTTTTAGCATGCGCATGCATCTTTTGGTAGACGCGGACGCAGTTTTCTGCAAAACCACACGATAGGCATGCAAATGGCGCTTTTGGCAGAACGCGCGCGTGGATTTCTACCAAACGACGTGAAAAGCATGCCGATGCTGCTCTTTTTAGCATCCGCACATGGATTTGTGCCAAAGCGCGTTTTAAGCATGCGCATGCATCTTTTGGTAGACGCGGACGCAGTTTTCTGCAAAACCACACGATAGGCATGCAAATGGTGCTTTTGGCAGAACGCGCGCGTGGATTTCTACCAAACAACGTGAAAAGCATGCCGATGCTGCTCTTTTTAACATCCGCACATGGATTTGTGCCAAAGCGCGTTTTAAGCATGCGCATGCATCTTTTGGTAGACGCGGACGCAGTTTTCTGCAAAACCACACGATATGCATGCAAATGGTGCTTTTGGCAGAACGCGCGCGTGGATTTCTACCAAACGACGTGAAAAGCATGCCGATGCTGCTCTTTTTAAAGCGCGTTTTAAGCATGCGCATGCATCTTTTGGTAGACGCGGACGCAGTTTTCTGCAAAACCACACAATAGGCATGCAAATGGTGCTTTTGGCAGAACGCGCGTGTGGATTTCTACCAAACGACGTGAAAAGCATGCCGATGCTGCTCTTTTTAGCACCCGCTCATGGATTTGTGCCAAAACGCGTTTTAAGCATGCGCATGCATCTTTTGGTAGACGCGGAGGCAGTTTTCTGCAAAACCACACGATATGCATGCAAATGGTGCTTTTGGCAGAACGCGCGCGTGGATTTCTACCAAACGACGTGAAAAGCATGCCGATGCTGCTCTTTTTAACATCCGCACATGGATTTGTGCCAAAACGCGTTTTTAGCATGCGCATGCATCTTTTGGTAGACGCGGACGCAGTTTTCTGCAAAACCACACGATATGCATGCAAATCGTGCTTTTGGCAGAACGCGCGCGTGGATTTCTACCAAACAACGTGAAAAGCATGCCGATGCTGCTCTTTTTAGCACCCGCACATGGATTTGTGCCAAAACGCGTTTTTAGCATGCGCATGCATCTTTTGGTAGACGCGGACGCAGTTTTCTGCAAAACCACAAGATAGGCATGCAAATGGTGCTTTTGGCAGAACGCGCGCGTGGATATCTACCAAACAACGTGAAAAGCATGCCGATGCTGCTCTTTTTAACATCCGCACATGGATTTGTGCCAAAGCGCGTTTTAAGCATGCGCATGCATCTTTTGGTAGACGCGGACGCAGTTTTCTGCAAAACCACACGATATGCATGCAAATGGTGCTTTTGGCAGAATGCGCGCGTGGATTTCTACCAAACGACGTGAAAAGCATGCCGATGCTGCTCTTTTTAACATCCGCACATGGATTTGTGCCAAAGCGCGTTTTAAGCATGCGCATGCATCTTTTGGTAGACGCGGACGCAGTTTTCTGCAAAACCACACAATAGGCATGCAAATGGTGCTTTTGGCAGAACGCGCTCGTGGATTTCTACCAAACGACGTGAAAAGCATGCCGATGCTGCTCTTTTTAGCATCCGCACATGGATTTGTGCCAAAGCGCGTTTTAAGCATGCGCATGCATCTTTTGGTAGACGCGGACGCAGTTTTCTGCAAAACCACACGATAGGCATGCAAATGGTGCTTTTGGCAGAACGCGCGCGTGGATTTCTACCAAACAACGTGAAAAGCATGATGATGCTGCTCTTTTTAGCACCCGCACACGGATTTGTGCCAAAGCGCGTTTTAAGCATGCGCATGCATCTTTTGGTAGACGCGGACGCAGTTTTCTGCAAAACCACACAATAGGCATGCAAATGGTGCTTTTGGCAGAACGCGCGTGTGGATTTCTACCAAACGACGTGAAAAGCATGCCGATGCTGCTCTTTTTAGCACCCGCACATGGATTTGTGCCAAAACGCGTTTTTAAGCATGCGCATGCATTTTTGGTAGACGCGGACGCAGTTTTCTGCAAAACCACACGATATGCATGCAAATGGTGCTTTTGGCAGAACGCGGGCGTGGATTTCTACCAAACGACGTGAAAATGCATGCCGATGCTGCTCTTTTTAACATCCGCACATGGATTTGTGCCAAAACGCGTTTTTGGCATGCGCATGCATCTTTTGGTAGACGCGGACGCAGTTTCCTGCAAAACCACACGATATGCATGCAAATCGTGCTTTTGGCAGAACGCGCGCGTGGATTTCTACCAAACGACGTGAAAAGCATGCCGATGCTGCTCTTTTTAGCATCCGCACATGGATTTGTGCCAAAGCGCGTTTTAAGCATGCGCATGCATCTTTTGGTAGACGCGGACGCAGTTTTATGCAAAACCACACGATAGGCATGCAAATGGTGCTTTTGGCAGAACGCGCGTGTGGATTTCTACGAAACGACGTGAAAAGCATGCCGATGCTGCTCTTTTTAGCACCCGCACATGGATTTGTGCCAAAACGCGTTTTAAGCATGCGCATGCATCTTTTGGTAGACGCGGACGCAGTTTTCTGCAAAACCACACGATATGCATGCAAATGGTGCTTTTGGCAGAACGCGCGCGTGGATTTCTACCAAACGACGTGAAAAGCATGCCGATGCTGCTCTTTTTAACATCCGCACATGGATTTGTGCCAAAGCGCGTTTTAAGCATGCGCATGCATCTTTTGGTAGACGCGGACGCAGTTTTCTGCAAAACCACACAATAGGCATGCAAATGGTGCTTTTGGCAGAACGCGCGTGTGGATTTCTACCAAACGACGTGAAAAGCATGCCGATGCTGCTCTTTTTAGCACCCGCACATGGATTGGTGCCAAAACGCGTTTTAAGCATGCGCATGCATCTTTTGGTTGACGCGGACGCAGTTTTCTGCAAAACCACACGATATGCATGCAAATGGTGCTTTTGGCAGAACGCGCGCGTGGATTTCTACCAAACGACGTGAAAAGCAAGCCGATGCTGCTCTTTTTAACATCCGCACATGGATTTGTGCCAAAGCGCGTTTTAAGCATGCGCATGCATCTTTTGGTAGACGCGGACGCAGTTTTCTGCAAAACCACACAATAGGCATGCAAATGGTGCTTTTGGCAGAACGCGCGCGTGGATTTCTACCAAACGACGTGAAAAGCAAGCCGATGCTGCTCTTTTTAACATCCGCACATGGATTTGTGCCAAAACGCGTTTTTAGCATGCGCATGCATCTTTTGGTAGACGCGGACGCAGTTTTCTGCAAAACCACACGATATGCATGCAAATCGTGCTTTTGGCAGAACGCGCGCGTGGATTTCTACCAAACGACGTGAAAAGCATGCCGATGCTGCTCTTTTTAGCATCCGCACATGGATTTGTGCCAAAGCGCGTTTTAAGCATGCGCATGCATCGTTTCGTAGACGCGGACGCAGTTTTCTGCAAAACCACACGATAGGCATGCAAATGGTGCTTTTGGCAGAACGCGCGCGTGGATTTCTACCAAACAACGTGAAAAGCATGCCGATGCTGCTCTTTTTAGCACCCGCACATGGATTTGTGCCAAAACGCGTTTTTAGCATGCGCATGCATCTTTTGGTAGACGCGGACGCAGTTTTCTACAAAACCACACGATATGCATGCAAATCGTGCTTTTGGCAGAACGCGCGCGTGGATTTCTACCAAACGACGTGAAAAGCATGCCGATGCTGCTCTTTTTAGCATCCGCACATGGATTTCTGCCAAAGCGCGTTTTAAGCATGCGCATGCATCTTTTGTAGACGCGGACGCAGTTTTCTGCAAAACCACACGATAGGCATGCAAATGGTGCTTTTGGCAGAACGCGCGCGTGGATTTCTACCAAACAACGTGAAAAGCATGCCGATGCTGCTCTTTTTAGCACCCGCACATGGATTTGTGCCAAAACGCGTTTTCAGCATGCGCATGCATCTTTTGGTAGACGCGGACGCAGTTTTCTGCAAAACCACACGATAGGCATGCAAATGGTGCTTTTGGCAGAACGCGCGCGTGGATTTCTACCAAACAACGTGAAAAGCATGCCGATGCTGCTCTTTTTAACATCCGCACATGGATTTGTGCCAAAGCGCGTTTTAAGCATGCGCATGCATCTTTTGGTAGACGCGGACGCAGTTTTCTGCAAAACCACACGATAGGCATGCAAATCGTGCTTTTGGCAGAACGCGCGCGTGGATTTCTACCAAACGACGTGAAAAGCATGCCGATGCTGCTCTTTTTAGCATCCGCACATGGATTTGTGCCAAAGCGCGTTTTAAGCATGCGCATGCATCGTTTCGTAGACGCGGACGCAGTTTTCTGCAAAACCACACGATAGGCATGCAAATGGTGCTTTTGGCAGAACGCGCGCGTGGATTTCTACCAAACAACGTGAAAAGCATGCCGATGCTGCTCTTTTTAGCATCCGCACATGGATTTGTGCCAAAGCGCGTTTTAAGCATGCGCATGCATCGTTTCGTAGACGCGGACGCAGTTTTCTGCAAAACCACACGATAGGCATGCAAATGGTGCTTTTGGCAGAACGCGCGCGTGGATTTCTACCAAACAACGTGAAAAGCATGCCGATGCTGCTCTTTTTAGCACCCGCACATGGATTTGTGCCAAAACGCGTTTTTAGCATGCGCATGCATCTTTTGGTAGACGCGGACGCAGTTTTCTACAAAACCACACGATATGCATGCAAATCGTGCTTTTGGCAGAACGCGCGCGTGGATTTCTACCAAACGACGTGAAAAGCATGCCGATGCTGCTCTTTTTAGCATCCGCACATGGATTTCTGCCAAAGCGCGTTTTAAGCATGCGCATGCATCTTTTGGTAGACGCGGACGCAGTTTTCTGCAAAACCACACGATAGGCATGCAAATGGTGCTTTTGGCAGAACGCGCGCGTGGATTTCTACCAAACAACGTGAAAAGCATGCCGATGCTGCTCTTTTTAGCACCCGCACATGGATTTGTGCCAAAACGCGTTTTCAGCATGCGCATGCATCTTTTGGTAGACGCGGACGCAGTTTTCTGCAAAACCACACGATAGGCATGCAAATGGTGCTTTTGGCAGAACGCGCGCGTGGATTTCTACCAAACAACGTGAAAAGCATGCCGATGCTGCTCTTTTTAACATCCGCACATGGATTTGTGCCAAAGCGCGTTTTAAGCATGCGCATGCATCTTTTGGTAGACGCGGACGCAGTTTTCTGCAAAACCACACGATAGGCATGCAAATGGTGCTTTTGGCAGAACACGCGCGTGGATTTCTACCAAACGACGTGAAAAGCATGCCGATGCTGCTCTTTTTAGCACCCGCACATGGATTTGTGCCAAAGCGCGTTTTAAACATGCGCATGCATCTTTTGGTAGACGCGGACGCAGTTTTCTGCAAAACCACACGATAGGCATGCAAATGGTGCTTTTGGCAGAACGCGCGCGTGGATTTCTACCAAACGACGTGAAAAGCATGCCGATGCTGCTCTTTTTAGCACCCGCACATGGATTTGTGCCAAAACGCGTTTTTAGCATGCGCATGCATCTTTTGGTAGACGCGGACGCAGTTTTCTGCAAAACCACACGATATGCATGCAAATGGTGCTTTTGGCAGAACGCGCGCGTGGATTTCTACCAAACGACGTGAAAAGCATGCCGATGCTGCTCTTTTTAACATCCGCACATGGATTTGTGCCAAAACGCGTTTTTAGCATGCGCATGCATCTTTTGGTAGACGCGGACGCAGTTTTCTGCAAAACCACACGATATGCATGCAAATGGTGCTTTTGGCAGAACGCGCGCGTGGATTTCTACCAAACGACGTCAAAAGCATGCCGATGCTGCTCTTTTTAGCACCCGCACATGGATTTGTGCCAAAACGCGTTTTAAGCATGCGCATGCATCTTTTGGTAGACGCGGACGCAGTTTTCTACAAAACCACACGATATGCATGCAAATCGTGCTTTTGGCAGAACGCGCGCGTGGATTTCTACCAAACGACGTGAAAAGCATGCCGATGCTGCTCTTTTTAGCATCCGCACATGGATTTCTGCCAAAGTGCGTTTTAAGCATGCGCATGCATCTTTTGGTAGACGCGGACGCAGTTTTCTGCAAAAGCACACGATAGGCATGCAAATGGTGCTTTTGGCAGAACGCGCGCGTGGATTTCTACCAAACAACGTGAAAAGCATGCCGATGCTGCTCTTTTTAGCACCCGCACATGGATTTGTGCCAAAACGCGTTTTCAGCATGCGCATGCATCTTTTGGTAGACGCGGACGCAGTTTTCTGCAAAACCACACGATAGGCATGCAAATGGTGCTTTTGGCAGAACGCGCGCGTGGATTTCTACCAAACAACGTGAAAAGCATGCCGATGCTGCTCTTTTTAACATCCGCACATGGATTTGTGCCAAAGCGCGTTTTAAGCATGCGCATGCATCTTTTGGTAGACGCGGACGCAGTTTTCTGCAAAACCACACGATAGGCATGCAAATGGTGCTTTTGGCAGAACACGCGCGTGGATTTCTACCAAACGACGTGAAAAGCATGCCGATGCTGCTCTTTTTAGCACCCGCACATGGATTTGTGCCAAAGCGCGTTTTAAACATGCGCATGCATCTTTTGGTAGACGCGGACGCAGTTTTCTGCAAAACCACACGATAGGCATGCAAATGGTGCTTTTGGCAGAACGCGCGCGTGGATTTCTACCAAACGACGTGAAAAGCATGCCGATGCTGCTCTTTTTAGCACCCGCACATGGATTTGTGCCAAAACGCGTTTTTAGCATGCGCATGCATCTTTTGGTAGACGCGGACGCAGTTTTCTGCAAAACCACACGATATGCATGCAAATGGTGCTTTTGGCAGAACGCGCGCGTGGATTTCTACCAAACGACGTGAAAAGCATGCCGATGCTGCTCTTTTTAACATCCGCACATGGATTTGTGCCAAAACGCGTTTTTAGCATGCGCATGCATCTTTTGGTAGACGCGGACGCAGTTTTCTGCAAAACCACACGATATGCATGCAAATGGTGCTTTTGGCAGAACGCGCGCGTGGATTTCTACCAAACGACGTCAAAAGCATGCCGATGCTGCTCTTTTAGCACCCGCACATGGATTTGTGCCAAAACGCGTTTTAAGCATGCGCATGCATCTTTTGGTAGACGCGGACGCAGTTTTCTGCAAAACCACACGATATGCATGCAAATGGTGCTTTTGGCAGAACGCGCGCGTGGATTTCTACCAAACGACGTGAAAAGCATGCCGATGCTGCTCTTTTTAGCACCCGCACATGGATTTGTGCCAAAACGCGTTTTATGCATGCGCATGCCTCTTTTGGTAGACGCGGACGCAGTTTTCTGCAAAACCACACGATATGCATGCAAATGGTGCTTTTGGCAGAACGCGCGCGTGGATTTCTACCAAACAACGTGAAAAGCATGCCGATGCTGCTCTTTTTAACATCCGCACATGGATTTGTGCCAAAGCGCGTTTTAAGCATGCGCATGCATCTTTTGGTAGACGCGGACGCAGTTTTCTGCAAAACCACACAATAGGCATGCAAATGGTGCTTTTGGCAGAACGCGCGTGTGGATTTCTACCAAACGACGTGAAAAGCATGCCGATGCTGCTCTTTTTAGCACCCGCACATGGATTTGTGCCAAAACGCGTTTTAAGCATGCGCATGCATCTTTTGGTAGACGCGGACACAGTTTTCTGCAAAACCACACGATATGCATGCAAATGGTGCTTTTGGCAGAACGCGCGCGTGGATTTCTACCAAACGACGTGAAAAGCATGCCGATGCTGCTCTTTTTAACATCCGCACATGGATTTGTGCCAAAACGCGTTTTTAGCATGCGCATGCATCTTTTGGTAGACGCGGACGCAGTTTTCTGCAAAACCACACGATATGCATGCAAATCGTGCTTTTGGCAGAACGCGCGCGTGGATTTCTACCAAACGACGTGGAAAGCATGCCGATGCTGCTCTTTTTAGCATCCGCACATGGATTTGTGCCAAAGCGCGTTTTAAGCATGCGCATGCATCTTTTGGTAGACGCGGACGCAGTTTTCTGCAAAACCACACGATAGGCATGCAAATGGTGCTTTTGGCAGAACGCGCGCGTGGATTTCTACCAAACAACGTGAAAAGCATGCCGATGCTGCTCTTTTTAGCACCCGCACATGGATTTGTGCCAAAACGCGTTTTTAGCATGCGCATGCATCTTTTGGTAGACGCGGACGCAGTTTTCTGCAAAACCACAAGATAGGCATGCAAATGGTGCTTTTGGCAGAACGCGCGCGTGGATTTCTACCAAACAGCGTGAAAAGCATGCCGATGCTGCTCTTTTTAACATCCGCACATGGATTTGTGCCAAAGCGCGTTTTAAGCATGCGCATGCATCTTTTGGTAGACGCGGACGCAGTTTTCTGCAAAACCACACGATATGCATGCAAATGGTGCTTTTGGCAGAACGCGCGCGTGGATTTCTACCAAACGACGTGAAAAGCATGCCGATGCTGCTCTTTTTAACATCCGCACATGGATTTGTGCCAAAGCGCGTTTTAAGCATGCGCATGCATCTTTTGGTAGACGCGGACGCAGTTTTCTGCAAAACCACACGATAGGCATGCAAATGGTGCTTTTGGCAGAACGCGCGCGTGGATTTCTACCAAACAACGTGAAAAGCATGATGATGCTGCTCTTTTTAGCACCCGCACATGGATTTGTGCCAAAACGCGTTTTTAGCATGCGCATGCATCTTTTGGTAGACGCGGACGCAGTTTTCTGCAAAACCACACGATAGGCATGCAAATGGTGCTTTTGGCAGAACGCGCGCGTGGATTTCTACCAAACGACGTGAAAAGCATGCCGATGCTGCTCTTTTTAGCACCCGCACATGGATTTGTGCCAAAACGCGTTTTAAGCATGCGCATGCATCTTTTGGTAGACGCGGACGCAGTTTTCTGCAAAACCACACGATATGCATGCAAATGTTGCTTTTGGCAGAACGCGCGCGTGGATTTCTACCAAACGACGTGAAAAGCATGCCGATGCTGCTCTTTTTAACATCCGCACATGGATTTGTGCCAAAGCGCGTTTTAAGCATGCGCATGCATCTTTTGGTAGACGCGGACGCAGTTTTCTGCAAAACCACACGATAGGCATGCAAATGGTGCTTTTGGCAGAACGCGCGCGTGGATTTCTACCAAACGACGTGAAAAGCATGCCGATGCTGCTCTTTTTAGCACCCGCACACGGATTTGTGCCAAAACGCGTTTTAAGGATGCGCATGCATCTTTGGTAGACGCGGACGCAGTTTTCTGCAAAACCACACGATATGCATGCAAATGGTGCTTTTGGCAGAACGCGCCCGTGGATTTCTACCAAACGACGTGAAAAGCATGCCGATGCTGCTCTTTTTAGCATCCGCACATGGATTTGTGCCAAAGCGCGTTTTAAGCATGCGCATGCATCTTTTGGTAGACGCGGACGCAGTTTTCTGCAAAACCACACGATAGGCATGCAAATGGTGCTTTTGGCAGAACGCGCGCGTGGATTTCTACCAAACAACGTGAAAAGCATGCCGATGCTGCTCTTTTTAACATCCGCACATGGATTTGTGCCAAAGCGCGTTTTAAGCATTCGCATGCATCTTTTGGTAGACGCGGACGCAGTTTTCTGCAAAACCACACGATATGCATGCAAATGGTGCTTTTGGCAGAACGCGCGCGTGGATTTCTACCAAACGACGTGAAAAGCATGCCGATGCTGCTCTTTTTAACATCCGCACATTGATTTGTGCCAAAACGCGTTTTTAGCATGCGCATGCATCTTTTGGTAGACGCGGACGCAGTTTTCTGCAAAACCACACGATATGCATGCAAATGGTGCTTTTGGCAGAACGCGCGCGTGGATTTCTACCAAACGACGTGAAAAGCATGCCGATGCTGCTCTTTTTAGCACCCGCACATGGATTTGTGCCAAAACGCGTTTTATGCATGCGCATGCATCTTTTGGTAGACGCGGACGCAGTTTTCTGCAAAAACACACGATATGCATGCAAATGGTGCTTTTGGCAGAACGCGCGCGTGGATGTCTACCAAACGACGTGAAAAGCATGCCGATGCTGCTCTTTTTAACATCCGCACATTGATTTGTGCCAAACGCGTTTTTAGCATGCGCATGCATCTTTTGGTAGACGCGGACGCAGTTTTCTGCAAAACCACACGATAGGCATGCAAATGGTGCTTTTGGCAGAACGCGCGCGTGGATTTCTACCAAACGACGTGAAAAGCATGCCGATGCTGCTCTTTTTAGCACCCGCACATGGATTTGTGCCAAAACGCGTTTTAAGCATGCGCATGCATCTTTTGGTAGACGCGGACGCAGTTTTCTGCAAAACCACACTATATGCATGCAAATGGTGCTTTTGGCAGAACGCGCGCGTGGATTTCTACCAAACGACGTGAAAAGCATGCCGATGCTGCTCTTTTTAGCATCCGCACATGGATTTTTGCCAAAGCGCGTTTTAAGCATGCGCATGCATCTTTTGGTAGACGCGGACGCAGTTTTCTGCAAAACCACACGATAGGCATGCAAATGGTGCTTTTGGCAGAACGCGCGCGTGGATTTCTACCAAACAACGTGAAAAGCATGCCGATGCTGCTCTTTTTAGCACCCGCACATGGATTTGTGCCAAAACGCGTTTTTAGCATGCGCATGCATCTTTTGGTAGACGCGGACGCAGTTTTCTGCAAAACCACACGATAGGCATGCAAATGGTGCTTTTGGCAGAACGCGCGCGTGGATTTCTACCAAACAACGTGAAAAGCATGCCGATGCTGCTCTTTTTAACCTCCGCACATGGATTTGTGCCAAAGCGCGTTTTAAGCATGCGCATGCATCTTTTGGTAGACGCGGATGCAGTTTTCTGCAAAACCACACGATATGCATGCAAATGGTGCTTTTGGCAGAACGCGCGCGTGGATTTCTGCCAAACGACGTGAAAAGCATGCCGATGCTGCTCTTTTTAACATCCGCACATGGATTCGTGCCAAAGCGCGTTTTAAGCATGCGCATGCATCTTTTGGTAGACGCGGACGCAGTTTTCTGCAAAACCACACAATAGGCATGCAAATGGTGCTTTTGGCAGAACGCGCGTGTGGATTTCTACCAAACGACGTGAAAAGCATGCCGATGCTGCTCTTTTTAGCACCCGCACATGGATTTGTGCCAAAACGCGTTTTAAGCATGCGCATGCATCTTTTGGTAGACGCGGACGCAGTTTTCTGCAAAACCACACGATATGCATGCAAATGGTGCTTTTGGCAGAACGCGCGCGTGGATTTCTACCAAACGACGTGAAAAGCATGCCGATGCTGCTCTTTTTAACATCCGCACATGGATTTGTGCCAAAACGCGTTTTTAGCCTGCGCATGCATCTTTTGGTAGACGCGGACGCAGTTTTCTGCAAAACCACACGATATGCATGCAAATCGTGCTTTTGGCAGAACGCGCGCGTGGATTTCTACCAAACGACGTGAAAAGCATGCCGATGCTGCTCTTTTTAGCATCCGCACATGGATTTGTGCCAAAGCGCGTTTTAAGCATGCGCATGCATCTTTTGGTAGACGCGGACGCAGTTTTCTGCAAAACCACACGATAGGCATGCAAATGGTGCTTTTGGCAGAACGCGCGCGTGGATTTCTACCAAACAACGTGAAAAGCATGCCGATGCTGCTCTTTTTAGCACCCGCACATGGATTTGTGCCAAAACGCGTTTTTAGCATGCGCATGCATCTTTTGGTAGACGCGGACGCAGTTTTCTGCAAAACCACAAGATAGGCATGCAAATGGTGCTTTTGGCAGAACGCGCGCGTGGATTTCTACCAAACAACGTGAAAAGTATGCCGATGCTGCTCTTTTTAACATCCGCACATGGATTTGTGCCAAAGCGCGTTTTAAGCATGCGCATGCATCTTTTGGTAGACGCGGACGCAGTTTTCTGCAAAACCACACGATATGCATGCAAATGGTGCTTTTGGCAGAACGCGCGCGTGGATTTCTACCAAACGACGTGAAAATCATGCCGATGCTGCTCTTTTTAACATCCGCACATGGATTTGTGCCAAAGCGCGTTTTAAGCATGCGCATGCATCTTTTGGTAGACGCGGACGCAGTTTTCTGCAAAACCACACAATAGGCATGCAAATGGTGCTTTTGGCAGAACGCGCTCGTGGATTTCTACCAAACGACGTGAAAAGCATGCCGATGCTGCTCTTTTTAGCACCCGCACATGGATTTGTGCCAAAACGCGTTTTTAGCATGCGCATGCATCTTTTGGTAGATGCGGACGCAGTTTTCTGCAAAACCACACGATATGCATGCAAATGGGGCTTTTGGCAGAACGCGCGCGTGGATTTCTACCAAACGACGTGAAAAGCATGCCGATGCTGCTCTTTTTAGCATCCGCACATGGATTTGTGTCAAAGCGCGTTTTAAGCATGCGCATGCATCTTTTGGTAGACGCGGACGCAGTTTTCTGCAAAACCACACGATAGGCATGCAAATGGTGCTTTTGGCAGAACGCGCGCGTGGATTTCTACCAAACAACGTGAAAAGCATGATGATGCTGCTCTTTTTAGCAACCGCACATGGATTTGTGCCAAAACGCGTTTTTAGCATGCGCATGCATCTTTTGGTAGACGCGGACGCAGTTTTCTGCAAAACCACACGATAGGCATGCAAATGGTGCTTTTGGCAGAACGCGCGCGTGGATTTCTACCAAACGACGTGAAAAGCATGCCGATGCTGCTCTTTTTAGCATCCGCACATGGATTTGTGCCAAAACGCGTTTTAAGCATGCGCATGCATCTTTTGGTAGACGCAGACGCAGTTTTCTGCAAAACCACACAATAGGCATGCAAATGGTGCTTTTGGCAGAACGCGCGTGTGGATTTCTACCAAACGACGTGAAAAGCATGCCGATGCTGCTCTTTTTAGCAACCGCACATGGATTTGTGCCAAAACGCGTTTTAAGCATGCGCATGCATCTTTTGGTAGACGCGGACGCAGTTTTCTGCAAAACCACACGATATGCATGCAAATGGTGCTTTTGGCAGAACGCGCGCGTGGATTTCTACCAAACGACGTGAAAAGCATGCCGATGCTGCTCTTTTTAACATCCGCACATGGATTTGTGCCAAAACGCGTTTTTAGCATGCGCATGCATCTTTTGGTAGACGCGGACGCAGTTTTCTGCAAAACCACACGATATGCATGCAAATCGTGCTTTTGGCAGAACGCGCGCGTGGATTTCTACCAAACGACGTGAAAAGCATGCCGATGCTGCTCTTTTTAGCACCCGCACATGGATTTGTGCCAAAACGCGTTTTAAGCATGCGCATGCATCTTTTGGTAGACGCGGACGCAGTTTTCTGCAAAACCACACGATAGGCATGCAAATGGTGCTTTTGACAGAACGCGCGCGTGGATTTATACCAAACGACGTGAAAAGCATGCAGATGCTGCTCTTTTTAGCACCCGCACATGGATTTGTGCCAAAACGCGTTTTAAGCATGCGCATGCATCTTTTGGTAGACGCGGACGCAGTTTTCTGCAAAACCACACGATATGCATGCAAATGGTGCTTTTGGCAGAACGCGCGCGTGGATTTCTACCAAACGACGTGAAAAGCATGCCGATGCTGCTCTTTTTAGCACCCGCACATGGATTTGTGCCAAAGCGCGTTTTAAGCATGCGCATGCATCTTTTGGTAGACGCGGACGCAGTTTTCTGCAAAACCACACGATGGGCATGCAAATGGTGCTTTTGGCAGAACGCGCGCGTGGATTTATACCAAACGACGTGAAAAGCATGCCGATGCTGCTCTTTTTAGCACCCGCACATGGATTTGTGCCAAAACGCGTTTTAAGCATGCGCATGCATCTTTTGGTAGACGCGGACGCAGTTTTCTGCAAAACCACACGATATGCATGCAAATGGTGCTTTTGGCAGAACGTGCGCGTGGATTTCTACCAAACAACGTGAAAAGCATGCCGATGCTGCTCTTTTTAGCACCCGCACATGGATTTGTGCCAAAACGCGTTTTTAGCATGCGCATGCATCTTTTGGTAGACGCGGACGCAGTTTTCTGCAAAACCACACGATAGGCATGCAAATGGTGCTTTTAGCAGAACGCGCGCGTGGATTTCTACCAAACGACGTGAAAAGCATGCCGATGCTGCTCTTTTTAGCACCCGCACATGGATTTGTGCCAAAACGCGTTTTAAGCATGCGCATGCATCTTTTGGTAGACGCGGACGCAGTTTTCTGCAAAACCACACGATATGCATGCAAATGGTGCTTTTGGCAGAACGCGCGCGTGGATTTCTACCAAACGACGTGAAAAGCATGCCGATGCTGCTCTTTTTAACATCCGCACATGGATTTGTGCCAAAGCGCGTTTTAAGCATGCGCATGCATCTTTTGGTAGACGCGGACGCAGTTTTCTGCAAAACCACACGATAGGCATGCAAATGGTGCTTTTGGCAGAACGCGCGCGTGGATTTCTACCAAACGACGTGAAAAGCATAACGATGCTGCTCTTTTTAGCACCCGCACATGGATTTGTGCCAAAACGCGTTTTTAGCATGCGCATGCATCTTTTGGTAGACGCGGACGCAGTTTTCTGCAAAACCACACGATATGCATGCAAATGGTGCTTTTGGCAGAACGCGCCCGTGGATTTCTACCAAACGACGTGAAAAGCATGCCGATGCTGCTCTTTTTAGCACCCGCACATGGATTTGTGCCAAAACGCGTTTTATGCATGCGCATGCATCTTTTGGTAGACGCGGACGCAGTTTTCTGCAAAAACATACGATATGCATGCAAATGGTGCTTTTGGCAGAACGCGCGCGTGGATTTCTACCAAACGACGTGAAAAGCATGCCGATGCTGCTCTTTTTAACATCCGCACATGGATTTGTGCCAAAACGCGTTTTTAGCATGCGCATGCATCTTTTGGTAGACGCGGACGCAGTTTTCTGCAAAACCTCACGATAGGCATGCAAATGGTGCTTTTGGCAGAACGCGCGCGTGGATTTCTACCAAACGACGTGAGAAGCATGCCGATGCTGCTCTTTTTAGCACCCGCACATGGATTTGTGCCAAAACGCGTTTTAAGCATGCGCATGCATCTTTTGGTAGACGCGGACGCAGTTTTCTGCAAAACCACACTATATGCATGCAAATGGTGCTTTTGGCAGAACGCGCGCGTGGATTTCTACCAAACGACGTGAAAAGCATGCCGATGCTGCTCTTTTTAACATCCGCACATGGATTTGTGCCAAAGCGCGTTTTAAGCATGCGCATGCATCTTTTGATAGACGCGGACGCAGTTTTCTACAAAACCACACAATAGGCATGCAAATGGTGCTTTTGGCAGAACGCGCGTGTGGATTTCTACCAAACGACGTGAAAAGCATGCCGATGCTGCTCTTTTTAGCACCCGCACATGGATTTGTGCTAAACGCGTTTTAAGCATGCGCATGCATCTTTTGGTAGACGCGGACGCAGTTTTCTGCAAAACCACACAATAGGCATGCAAATGGTGCTTTTGGCAGAACGCGCGTGTGGATTTCTACCAAACGACGTGAAAAGCATGCCGATGCTGCTCTTTTTAGCACCCGCACATGGATTTGTGCCAAAAGGCGTTTTAAGCATGCGCATGCATCTTTTGGTAGACGCGGACGCAGTTTTCTGCAAAACCACACGATATGCATGCAAATGGTGCTTTTGGCAGAACGCGCGCGTGGATTTCTACCAAACGACGTGAAAAGCATGCCGATGCTGCTCTTTTTAACATCCGCACATGGATTTGTGCCAAAACGCGTTTTTAGCATGCGCATGCATCTTTTGGTAGACGCGGACGCAGTTTTCTGCAAAACCACACGATATGCATGCAAATCGTGCTTTTGGCAGAACGCGCGCGTGGATTTCTACCAAACGACGTGAAAAGCATGCCGATGCTGCTCTTTTTAGCATCCGCACATGGATTTGTGCCAAAGCGCGTTTTAAGCATGCGCATGCATCTTTTGGTAGACGCGGACGCAGTTTTCTGCAAAACCTCACGATAGGCATGCAAATGGTGCTTTTGGCAGAACGCGCGCGTGGATTTCTACCAAACAACGTGAAAAGCATGCCGATGCTGCTCTTTTTAGCACCCGCACATGGATTTGTGCCAAAACGCGTTTTTAGCATGCGCATGCATCTTTTGGTAGACGCGGACGCAGTTTTCTGCAAAACCACACGATAGGCATGCAAATGGTGCTTTTGGCAGAACGCGCGCGTGGATTTCTACCAAACAACGTGAAAAGCATGCCGATGCTGCTCTTTTTAACATCCGCACATGGATTTGTGCCAAAGCGCGTTTTAAGCATGCGCATGCATCTTTTGGTAGACGCGGACGCAGTTTTCTGCAAAACCACACGATAGGCATGCAAATGGTGCTTTTGGCAGAACGCGCGCGTGGATTTCTACCAAACGACGTGAAAAGCATGCCGATGCTGCTCTTTTTAGCACCCGCACATGGATTTGTGCCAAAGCGCGTTTTAAACATGCGCATGCATCTTTTGGTAGACGCGGACGCAGTTTTCTGCAAAACCACACGATAGGCATGCAAATGGTGCTTTTGGCAGAACGCGCGCGTGGATTTCTACCAAACGACGTGAAAAGCATGCCGATGCTGCTCTTTTTAGCACCCGCACATGGATTTGTGCCAAAACGCGTTTTTAGCATGCGCATGCATCTTTTGGTAGACGCGGACGCAGTTTTCTGCAAAACCACACGATATGCATGCAAATGGTGCTTTTGGCAGAACGCGCGCGTGGATTTCTACCAAACGACGTGAAAAGCATGCCGATGCTGCTCTTTTTAACATCCGCACATGGATTTGTGCCAAAACGCGTTTTTAGCATGCGCATGCATCTTTTGGTAGACGCGGACGCAGTTTTCTGCAAAACCACACGATAGGCATGCAAATGGTGCTTTTGGCAGAACGCGCGCGTGGATTTCTACCAAACGACGTGAAAAGCATGCCGATGCTGCTCTTTTTAGCACCCGCACATGGATTTGTGCCAAAACGCGTTTTAAGCATGCGCATGCATCTTTTGGTAGACGCGGACGCAGTTTTGTGCAAAACCACACTATATGCATGCAAATGGTGCTTTTGGCAGAACGCGCGCGTGGATTTCTACCAAACGACGTGAAAAGCATGCCGATGCTGCTCTTTTTAACATCCGCACATGGATTTGTGCCAAAGCGCGTTTTAAGCATGCGCATGCATCTTTTGGTAGACGCGGACGCAGTTTTCTGCAAAACCACACAATAGGCATGCAAATGGTGCTTTTGGCAGAACGCGCGTGTGGATTTCTACCAAACGACGTGAAAAGCATGCCGATGCTGCTCTTTTTAGCACCCGCACATGGATTTGTGCCAAAACGCGTTTTAAGCATGCGCATGCATCTTTTGGTAGACGCGGACGCAGTTTTCTGCAAAACCACACAATAGGCATGCAAATGGTGCTTTTGGCAGAACGCGCGTGTGGATTTCTACCAAACGACATGAAAAGCATGCCGATGCTGCTCTTTTTAGCACCCGCACATGGATTTGTGCCAAAACGCGTTTTAAGCATGCGCATGCATCTTTTGGTAGACGCGGACGCAGTTTTCTGCAAAACCACACGATATGCATGCAAATGGTGCTTTTGGCAGAACGCGCGCGTGGATTTCTACCAAACGACGTGAAAAGCATGCCGATGCTGCTCTTTTTAGCATCCGCACATGGATTTGTGCCAAAGCGCTTTTTAAGCATGCGCATGCATCTTTTGGTAGACGCGGACGCAGTTTTCTGCAAAACCACACGATAGGCATGCAAATGGTGCTTTTGGCAGAACGCGCGCGTGGATTTCTACCAAACAACGTGAAAAGCATGCCGATGCTGCTCTTTTTAGCACCCGCACATGGATTTGTGCCAAAACGCGTTTTTAGCATGCGCATGCATCTTTTGGTAGACGCGGACGCAGTTTTCTGCAAAACCACACGATAGGCATGCAAATGGCGCTTTTGGCAGAACGCGCGCGTGGATTTCTACCAAACAACGTGAAAAGCATGCCGATGCTGCTCTTTTTAACATCCGCACATGGATTTGTGCCAAAGCGCGTTTTAAGCATGCGCATGCATCTTTTGGTAGACGCGGACGCAGTTTTCTGCAAAACCACACCATAGGCATGCAAATGGTGCTTTTGGCAGAACGCGCGTGTGGATTTCTACCAAACGACGTGAAAAGCATGCCGATGCTGCTCTTTTTAGCACCCGCACATGGATTTGTGCCAAAACGCGTTTTAAGCATGCGCATGCATCTTTTGGTAGACGCGGACGCAGTTTTCTGCAAAACCACACGATATGCATGCAAATGGTGCTTTTGGCAGAACGCGCGCGTGGATTTCTACCAAACGACGTGAAAAGCATGCCGATGCTGCTCTTTTTAACATCCGCACATGGATTTGTGCCAAAACGCGTTTTAAGCATGCGCATGCATCTTTTGGTAGACGCGGACGCAGTTTTCTGCAAAACCACACGATATGCATGCAAATGGTGCTTTTGGCAGAACGCGCCCGTGGATTTCTACCAAACGACGTAAAAAGCATGCCGATGCTGCTCTTTTTAGCATCCGCACATGGATTTGTGCCAAAGCGCGTTTTAAGCATGCGCATGCATCTTTTGGTAGACGCGGACGCAGTTTTCTGCAAAACCACACGATAGGCATGCAAATGGTGCTTTTGGCAGAACGCGCGCGTGGATTTCTACCAAACAACGTGAAAAGCATGCCGATGCTGCTCTTTTTAACATCCGCACATGGATTTGTGCCAAAGCGCGTTTTAAGCATGCGCATGCATCTTTTGGTAGACGCGGACGCAGTTTTCTGCAAAACCACACGATATGCATGCAAATGGTGCTTTTGGCAGAACGCGCGCGTGGATTTCTACCAAACGACGTGAAAAGCATGCCGATGCTGCTCTTTTTAACATCCGCACATGGATTTGTGCCAAAACGCGTTTTTAGCATGCGTATGCATCTTTTGGTAGACGCGGACGCAGTTTTCTGCAAAACCACACGATATGCATGCAAATGGTGCTTTTGGCAGAACGCGCTCGTGGATGTCTACCAAACGACGTGAAAAGCATGCCGATGCTGCTCTTTTTAGCACCCGCACATGGATTTGTGCCAAAACGCGTTTTAAGCATGCGCATGCATCTTTTGGTAGACGCGGACGCAGTTTTCTGCAAAACCACACGATATGCATGCAAATGGTGCTTTTGGCAGAACGCGCGCGTGGATTTCTACCAAACGACGTGAAAAGCATGCCGATGCTGCTCTTTTTAGCACCCGCACATGGATTTGTGCCAAAACGCGTTTTATGCATGCGCATGCATCTTTTGGTAGACGCGGACGCAGTTTTCTGCAAAAACACACGATATGCATGCAAATGGTGCTTTTGGCAGAACGCGCGCGTGGATTTCTACCAAACGACGTGAAAAGCATGCCGATGCTGCTCTTTTTAACATCCGCACATGGATTTGTGCCAAAACGCGTTTTTAGCATGCGCATGCATCTTTTGGTAGACGCGGACGCAGTTTTCTGCAAAACCACACGATAGGCATGCAAATGGTGCTTTTGGCAGAAATCGCGCGCGTGGATTTCTACCAAACGACGTGAAAAGCATGCCGATGCTGCTCTTTTTAGCACCCGCACATGGATTTGTGCCAAAACGCGTTTTAAGCATGCGCATGCATCTTTTGGTAGACGCGGACGCAGTTTTCTGCAAAACCACACTATATGCATGCAAATGGTGCTTTTGGCAGAACGCGCGCGTGGATTTCTACCAAACGACGTGAAAAGCATGCCGATGCTGCTCTTTTTAACATCCGCACATGGATTTGTGCCAAAGCGCGTTTTAAGCATGCGCATGCATCTTTTGATAGACGCGGACGCAGTTTTCTACAAAACCACACAATAGGCATGCAAATGGTGCTTTTGGCAGAACGCGCGTGTGGATTTCTACCAAACGACGTGAAAAGCATGCCGATGCTGCTCTTTTTAGCACCCGCACATGGATTTGTGCCAAAACGCGTTTTAAGCATGCGCATGCATCTTTTGGTAGACGCGGACGCAGTTTTCTGCAAAACCACACAATAGGCATGCAAATGGTGCTTTTGGCAGAACGCGCGTGTGGATTTCTACCAAACGACGTGAAAAGCATGCCGATGCTGCTCTTTTTAGCACCCGCACATGGATTTGTGCCAAAACGCGTTTTAAGCATGCGCATGCATCTTTTGGTAGACGCGGACGCAGTTTTCTGCAAAACCACACGATATGCATGCAAATGGTGCTTTTGGCAGAACGCGCGCGTGGATTTCTACCAAACGACGTGAAAAGCATGCCGATGCTGCTCTTTTTAACATCCGCACATGGATTTGTGCCAAAACGCGTTTTTAGCATGCGCATGCATCTTTTGGTAGACGCGGACGCAGTTTTCTGCAAAACCACACGATATGCATGCAAATCGTGCTTTTGGCAGAACGCGCGCGTGGACTTCTACCAAACGACGTGAAAAGCATGCCGATGCTGCTCTTTTTAGCATCCGCACATGGATTTGTGCCAAAGCGCGTTTTAAGCATGCGCATGCATCTTTTGGTAGACGCGGACGCAGTTTTCTGCAAAACCTCACGATAGGCATGCAAATGGTGCTTTTGGCAGAACGCGCGCGTGGATTTCTACCAAACAACGTGAAAAGCATGCCGATGCTGCTCTTTTTAGCACCCGCACATGGATTTGTGCCAAAACGCGTTTTTAGCATGCGCATGCATCTTTTGGTAGACGCGGACGCAGTTTTCTGCAAAACCACACGATAGGCATGCAAATGGTGCTTTTGGCAGAACGCGCGCGTGGATTTCTACCAAACAACGTGAAAAGCATGCCGATGCTGCTCTTTTTAACATCCGCACATGGATTTGTGCCAAAGCGCGTTTTAAGCATGCGCATGCATCTTTTGGTAGACGCGGACGCAGTTTTCTGCAAAACCACACGATAGGCATGCAAATGGTGCTTTTGGCAGAACGCGCGCGTGGATTTCTACCAAACGACGTGAAAAGCATGCCGATGCTGCTCTTTTTAGCACCCGTACATGAATTTGTGCCAAAACGCGTTTTTAGCATGCGCATGCATCTTTTGGTAGACGCGGACGCAGTTTTCTGCAAAACCACACGATAGGCATGCAAATGGTGCTTTTGGCAGAACGCGCGCGTGGATTTCTACCAAACGACGTGAAAAGCATGCCGATGCTGCTCTTTTTAGCACCCGCACATGGATTTGTGCCAAAACGCGTTTTAAGCATGCGCATGCATCTTTTGGTAGACGCGGACGCAGTTTTGTGCAAAACCACACTATATGCATGCAAATGGTGCTTTTGGCAGAACGCGCGCGTGGATTTCTACCAAACGACGTGAAAAGCATGCCGATGCTGCTCTTTTTAACATCCGCACATGGATTTGTGCCAAAGCGCGTTTTAAGCATGCGCATGCATCTTTTGGTAGACGCGGACGCAGTTTTCTGCAAAACCACACAATAGGCATGCAAATGGTGCTTTTGGCAGAACGCGCGTGTGGATTTCTACCAAACGACGTGAAAAGCATGCCGATGCTGCTCTTTTTAGCACCCGCACATGGATTTGTGCCAAAACGCGTTTTAAGCATGCGCATGCATCTTTTGGTAGACGCGGACGCAGTTTTCTGCAAAACCACACAATAGGCATGCAAATGGTGCTTTTGGCAGAACGCGCGTGTGGATTTCTACCAAACGACGTGAAAAGCATGCCGATGCTGCTCTTTTTAGCACCCGCACATGGATTTGTGCCAAAACGCGTTTTAAGCATGCGCATGCATCTTTTGGTAGACGCGGACGCAGTTTTCTGCAAAACCACACGATATGCATGCAAATGGTGCTTTTGGCAGAACGCGCGCGTGGATTTCTACCAAACGACGTGAAAAGCATGCCGATGCTGCTCTTTTTAACATCCGCACATGGATTTGTGCCAAAACGCGTTTTTAGCATGCGCATGCATCTTTTGGTAGACGCGGACGCAGTTTTCTGCAAAACCACACGATATGCATGCAAATCGTGCTTTTGGCAGAACGCGCGCGTGGATTTCTACCAAACGACGTGAAAAGCATGCCGATGCTGCTCTTTTTAGCATCCGCACATGGATTTGTGCCAAAGCGCTTTTTAAGCATGCGCATGCATCTTTTGGTAGACGCGGACGCAGTTTTCTGCAAAACCACACGATAGGCATGCAAATGGTGCTTTTGGCAGAACGCGCGCGTGGATTTCTACCAAACAACGTGAAAAGCATGCCGATGCTGCTCTTTTTAGCACCCGCACATGGATTTGTGCCAAAACGCGTTTTTAGCATGCGCATGCATCTTTTGGTAGACGCGGACGCAGTTTTCTGCAAAACCACACGATAGGCATGCAAATGGTGCTTTTGGCAGAACGCGCGCGTGGATTGCTACCAAACAATGTGAAAAGCATGCCGATGCTGCTCTTTTTAACATCCGCACATGGATTTGTGCCAAAGCGCGTTTTAAGCATGCGCATGCATCTTTTGGTAGACGCGGACGCAGTTTTCTGCAAAACCACACCATAGGCATGCAAATGGTGCTTTTGGCAGAACGCGCGTGTGGATTTCTACCAAACGACGTGAAAAGCATGCCGATGCTGCTCTTTTTAGCACCCCCACATGGATTTGTGCCAAAACGCGTTTTAAGCATGCGCATGCATCTTTTGGTAGACGCGGACGCAGTTTTCTGCAAAACCACACGATATGCATGCAAATGGTGCTTTTGGCAGAACGCGCGCGTGGATTTCTACCAAACGACGTGAAAAGCATGCCGATGCTGCTCTTTTTAACATCCGCACATGGATTTGTGCCAAAACGCGTTTTAAGCATGCGCATGCATCTTTTGGTAGACGCGGACGCAGTTTTCTGCAAAACCACACGATATGCATGCAAATGGTGCTTTTGGCAGAACGCGCGCGTGGATTTCTACCAAACGACGTGAAAAGCATGCCGATGCTGCTCTTTTTAACATCCGCACATGGATTTGTGCCAAAGCGCGTTTTAAGCATGCGCATGCATCTTTTGGTAGACGCGGACGCAGTTTTCTGCAAAACCACACGATAGGCATGCAAATCGTGCTTTTGGCAGAACGCGCGCGTGGATTTCTACCAAACGACGTGAAAAGCATGCCGATGCTGCTCTTTTTAGCATCCGCACATGGATTTGTGCCAAAGCGCTTTTTAAGCATGCGCATGCATCTTTTGGTAGACGCGGACGCAGTTTTCTGCAAAACCACACGATAGGCATGCAAATGGTGCTTTTGGCAGAACGCGCGCGTGGATTTCTACCAAACAACGTGAAAAGCATGCCGATGCTGCTCTTTTTAGCACCCGCACATGGATTTGTGCCAAAACGCGTTTTTAGCATGCGCATGCATCTTTTGGTAGACGCGGACGCAGTTTTCTGCAAAACCACACGATAGGCATGCAAATGGTGCTTTTGGCAGAACGCGCGCGTGGATTTCTACCAAACAACGTGAAAAGCATGCCGATGCTGCTCTTTTTAACATCCGCACATGGATTTGTGCCAAAGCGCGTTTTAAGCATGCGCATGCATCTTTTGGTAGACGCGGACGCAGTTTTCTGCAAAACCACACCATAGGCATGCAAATGGTGCTTTTGGCAGAACGCGCGTGTGGATTTCTACCAAACGACGTGAAAAGCATGCCGATGCTGCTCTTTTTAGCACCCGCACATGGATTTGTGCCAAAACGCGTTTTAAGCATGCGCATGCATCTTTTGGTAGACGCGGACGCAGTTTTCTGCAAAACCACACGATATGCATGCAAATGGTGCTTTTGGCAGAACGCGCGCGTGGATTTCTACCAAACGACGTGAAAAGCATGCCGATGCTGCTCTTTTTAACATCCGCACATGGATTTGTGCCAAAACGCGTTTTAAGCATGCGCATGCATCTTTTGGTAGACGCGGACGCAGTTTTCTGCAAAACCACACGATATGCATGCAAATGGTGCTTTTGGCAGAACGCGCGCGTGGATTTCTACCAAACGACGTGAAAAGCATGCCGATGCTGCTCTTTTTAACATCCGCACATGGATTTGTGCCAAAGCGCGTTTTAAGCATGCGCATGCATCTTTTGGTAGACGCGGACGCAGTTTTCTGCAAAACCACACGATAGGCATGCAAATGGTGCTTTTGGCAGAACGCGTGCGTGGATTTCTACCAAACGACGTGAAAAGCATGCCGATGCTGCTCTTTTTAGCACCCGCACATGCATTTGTGCCAAAACGCGTTTTTAGCATGCGCATGCATCTTTTGGTAGACGCGGACGCAGTTTTCTGCAAAACCACACGATATGCATGCAAATGGTGCTTTTGGCAGAACGCGCCCGTGGATTTCTACCAAACGACGTGAAAAGCATGCCGATGCTGCTCTTTTTAGCATCCGCACATGGATTTGTGCCAAAGCGCGTTTTAAGCATGCGCATGCATCTTTTGGTAGACGCGGACGCAGTTTTCTGCAAAACCACACGATAGGCATGCAAATGGTGCTTTTGGCAGAACGCGCGCGTGGATTTCTACCAAACAACGTGAAAAGCATGCCGATGCTGCTCTTTTTAACATCCGCACATGGATTTGTGCCAAAGCGCGTTTTAAGCATGCGCATGCATCTTTTGGTAGACGCAGACGCAGTTTTCTGCAAAACCACACGATATGCATGCAAATGGTGCTTTTGGCAGAACGCGCGCGTGGATTTCTACCAAACGACGTGAAAAGCATGCCGATGCTGCTCTTTTTAACATCCGCGCATGGATTTGTGCCAAAACGCGTTTTTAGCATGCGCATGCATCTTTTGGTAGAAGCGGACGCAGTTTTCTGCAAAACCACACGATATGCATGCAAATGGTGCTTTTGGCAGAACGCGCGCGTGGATTTCTACCAAACGACGTGAAAAGCATGCCGATGCTGCTCTTTTTAGCACCCGCACATGGATTTGTGCCAAAACGCGTTTTAAGCATGCGCATGCATCTTTTGGTAGACGCGGACGCAGTTTTCTGCAAAACCACACGATATGCATGCAAATGGTGCTTTTGGCAGAACGCGCGCGTGGATTTCTACCAAACGACGTGAAAAGCATGCCGATGCTGCTCTTTTTAACATCCGCACATGGATTTGTGCCAAAACGCGTTTTTAGCATGCGCATGCATCTTTTGGTAGACGCGGACGCAGTTTTCTGCAAAACCACACGATATGCATGCAAATGGTGCTTTTGGCAGAACGCGCGCGTGGATTTCTACCAAACGACGTGAAAAGCATGCCGATGCTGCTCTTTTTAGCACCCGCACATGGATTTGTGCAAAACGCGTTTTATGCATGCGCATGCATCTTTTGGTAGAAGCGGACACAGTTTTCTGCAAAAACACACGATATGCATGCAAATGGTGCTTTTGGCAGAACGCGCGCGTGGATTTCTACCAAACGACGTGAAAAGCATGCCGATGCTGCTCTTTTTAACATCCGCACATGGATTTGTGCCAAAACGCGTTTTTAGCATGCGCATGCATCTTTTGGTAGACGCGGACGCAGTTTTCTGCAAAACCACACGATAGGCATGCAAATGGTGCTTTTGGCAGAACGCGCGCGTGGATTTCTACCAAACGACGTGAAAAGCATGCCGATGCTGCTCTTTTTAGCACCCGCACATGGATTTGTGCCAAAACGCGTTTTAAGCATGCGCATGCATCTTTTGGTAGACGCGGACGCAGTTTTCTGCAAAACCACACTATATGCATGCAAATGGTGCTTTTGGCAGAACGCGCGCGTGGATTTCTACCAAACGACGTGAAAAGCATGCCGATGCTGCTCTTTTTAACATCCGCACATGGATTTGTGCCAAAGCGCGTTTTAAGCATGCGCATGCATCTTTTGGTAGACGCGGACGCAGTTTTCTGCAAAACCACACAATAGGCATGCAAATGGTGCTTTTGGCAGAACGCGCGTGTGGATTTCTACCAAACGACGTGAAAAGCATGCCGATGCTGCTCTTTTTAGCACCCGCACATGGATTTGTGCCAAAACGCGTTTTAAGCATGCGCATGCATCTTTTATAAGACGCGGACGCAGTTTTCTGCAAAACCACACAATAGGCATGCAAATGGTGCTTTTGGCAGAACGCGCGTGTGGATTTCTACCAAACGACGTGAAAAGCATGCCGATGCTGCTCTTTTTAGCACCCGGACATGGATTTGTGCCAAAACGCGTTTTAAGCATGCGCATGCATCTTTTGTAGACGCGGACGCAGTTTTCTGCAAAACCACACGATATGCATGCAAATGGTGCTTTTGGCAGAACGCGCGCGTGGATTTCTACCAAACGACGTGAAAAGCATGCCGATGCTGCTCTTTTTAACATCCGCACATGGATTTGTGCCAAAACGCGTTTTAGCATGCGCATGCATCTTTTGGTAGACGCGGACGCAGTTTTCTGCAAAACCACACGATATGCATGCAAATCGTGCTTTTGGCAGAACGCGCGCGTGGATTTCTACCAAACGACGTGAAAAGCATGCCGATGCTGCTCTTTTTAGCATCCGCACATGGATTTGTGCCAAACCGCGTTTTAAGCATGCGCATGCATCTTTTGGTAGACGCGGACGCAGTTTTCTGCAAAACCACACGATAGGCATGCAAATGGTGCTTTTGGCAGAACGCGCGCGTGGATTTGTACCAAACAACGTGAAAAGCATGCCGATGCTGCTCTTTTTAGCACCCGCACATGGATTTGTGCCAAAACGCGTTTTTAGCATGCGCATGCATCTTTTGGTAGACGCGGACGCAGTTTTCTGCAAAACCACACGATAGGCATGCAAATGGTGCTTTTGGCAGAACGCGCGCGTGGATTTCTACCAAACAACGTGAAAAGCATGCCGATGCTGCTCTTTTTAACATCCGCACATGGATTTGTGCCAAAGCGCGTTTTAAGCATGCGCATGCATCTTTTGGTAGACGCGGACGCAGTTTTCTGCAAAACCACACGATAGGCATGCAAATGGTGCTTTTGGCAGAACGCGCGCGTGGATTTCTACCAAACGACGTGAAAAGCATGCCGATGCTGCTCTTTTTAGCACCCGCACATGGATTTGTGCCAAAGCGCGTTTTAAACATGCGCATGCATCTTTTGGTAGACGCGGACGCAGTTTTCTGCAAAACCACACGATAGGCATGCAAATGGTGCTTTTGGCAGAACGCGCGCGTGGATTTCTACCAAACGACGTGAAAAGCATGCCGATGCTGCTCTTTTTAGCACCCGCACATGGAATTGTGCCAAAACGCGTTTTTAGCATGCGCATGCATCTTTTGGTAGACGCGGACGCAGTTTTCTGCAAAACCACACGATATGCATGCAAATGGTGCTTTTGGCAGAACGCGCGCGTGGATTTCTACCAAACGACGTGAAAAGCATGCCGATGCTGCTCTTTTTAACATCCGCACATGAATTTGTGCCAAAACGCGTTTTTAGCATGCGCATGCATCTTTTGGTAGACGCGGACGCAGTTTTCTGCAAAACCACACGATATGCATGCAAATGGTGCTTTTGGCAGAACGCGCGCGTGGATTTCTACCAAACGACGTGAAAAGCATGCCGATGCTGCTCTTTTTAGCACCCGCACATGGATTTGTGCCAAAACGCGTTTTAAGCATGCGCATGCATCTTTTGGTAGACGCGGACGCAGTTTTCTGCAAAACCACACGATATGCATGCAAATGGTGCTTTTGGCAGAACGCGCGCGTGGATTTCTACCAAACGACGTGAAAAGCATGCCGATGCTGCTCTTTTTAGCACCCGCACATGGATTTGTGCCAAAACGCGTTTTATGCATGCGCATGCATATTTTGGTAGACGCGGACGCAGTTTTCTGCAAAACCACACGATATGCATGCAAATGGTGCTTTTGGCAGAACGCGCGCGTGGATTTCTACCAAACGACGTGAAAAGCATGCCGATGCTGCTCTTTTTAGCACCCGCACATGGATTTGTGCCAAAACGCGTTTTATGCATGCGCATGCATCTTTTGGTAGACGCGGACGCAGTTTTCTGCAAAAACACACGATATGCATGCAAATGGTGCTTTTGGCAGAACGCGCGCGTGGATTTCTACCAAACGACGTGAAAAGCATGCCGATGCTGCTCTTTTTAACATCCGCACATGGATTTGTGCCAAAACGCGTTTTTAGCATGCGCATGCATCTTTTGGTAGACGCGGACGCAGTTTTCTGCAAAACCACACGATAGGCATGCAAATGGTGCTTTTGGCAGGACGCGCGCGTGGATTTCTACCAAACGACGTGAAAAGCATGCCGATGCTGCTCTTTTTAACATCCGCACATGGATTTGTGCCAAAACGCGTTTTTAGCATGCGCATGCATCTTTTGGTAGACGCGGACGCAGTTTTCTGCAAAACCACACGATATGCATGCAAATGGTGCTTTTGGCAGAACGCGCGTGTGGATTTCTACCAAACGACGTGAAAAGCATGCCGATGCTGCTCTTTTTAGCACCCGGACATGGATTTGTGCCAAAACGCGTTTTAAGCATGCGCATGCATCTTTTGGTAGACGCGGACGCAGTTTTCTGCAAAACCACACGATATGCATGCAAATGGTGCTTTTGGCAGAACGCGCGCGTGGATTTCTACCAAACGACGTGAAAAGCATGCCGATGCTGCTCTTTTTAACATCCGCACATGGATTTGTGCCAAAACGCGTTTTTAGCATGCGCATGCATCTTTTGGTAGACGCGGACGCAGTTTTCTGCAAAACCACACGATATGCATGCAAATCGTGCTTTTGGCAGAACGCGCGCGTGGATTTCTACCAAACGACGTGAAAAGCATGCCGATGCTGCTCTTTTTAGCATCCGCACATGGATTTGTGCCAAAACGCGTTTTTAGCATGCGCATGCATCTTTTGGTAGACGCGGACGCAGTTTTCTGCAAAACCACACGATAGGCATGCAAATGGTGCTTTTGGCAGAACGCGCGCGTGGATTTCTACCAAACAACGTGAAAAGCATGCCGATGCTGCTCTTTTTAACATCCGCACATGGATTTGTGCCAAAGCGCGTTTTAAGCATGCGCATGCATCTTTTGGTAGACGCGGACGCAGTTTTCTGCAAAACCACACGATAGGCATGCAAATGGTGCTTTTGGCAGAACGCGCGCGTGGATTTCTACCAAACGTCGTGAAAAGCATGCCGATGCTGCTCTTTTTAGCACCCGCACATGGATTTGTGCCAAAGCGCGTTTTAAACATGCGCAAGCATCTTTTGGTAGACGCGGACGCAGTTTTCTGCAAAACCACACGATAGGCATGCAAATGGTGCTTTTGGCAGAACGCGCGCGTGGATTTCTACCAAACGACGTGAAAAGCATGCCGATGCTGCTCTTTTTAGCACCCGCACATGGATTTGTGCCAAAACGCGTTTTTAGCATGCGCATGCATCTTTTGGTAGACGCGGACGCAGTTTTCTGCAAAACCACACGATATGCATGCAAATGGTGCTTTTGGCAGAACGCGCGCGTGGATTTCTACCAAACGACGTGAAAAGCATGCCGAGGCTGCTCTTTTTAACATCCGCACATGAATTTGTGCCAAAACGCGTTTTTAGCATGCGCATGCATCTTTTGGTAGACGCGGACGCAGTTTTCTGCAAAACCACACGATATGCATGCAAATGGTGCTTTTGGCAGAACGCGCGCGTGGATTTCTACCAAACGACGTGAAAAGCATGCCGATGCTGCTCTTTTTAGCACCCGCACATGGATTTGTGCCAAAACGCGTTTTAAGCATGCGCATGCATCTTTTGGTAGACGCGGACGCAGTTTTCTGCAAAACCACACGATATGCATGCAAATGGTGCTTTTGGCAGAACGCGCGCGTGGATTTCTACCAAACGACGTGAAAAGCATGCCGATGCTGCTCTTTTTAGCACCCGCACATGGATTTGTGCCAAAACGCGTTTTATGCATGCGCATGCATATTTTGGTAGACGCGGACGCAGTTTTCTGCAAAACCACACGATATGCATGCAAATGGTGCTTTTGGCAGAACGCGCGCGTGGATTTCTACCAAACGACGTGAAAAGCATGCCGATGCTGCTCTTTTTAACATCCGCACATGGATTTGTGCCAAAACGCGTTTTTAGCATGCGCATGCATCTTTTGGTAGACGCGGACGCAGTTTTCTGCAAAACCACACGATAGGCATGCAAATGGTGCTTTTGGCAGAACGCGCGCGTGGATTTCTACCAAACGACGTGAAAAGCATGCCGATGCTGCTCTTTTTAGCATCCGCACATGGATTTGTGCCAAAGCGCGTTTTAAGCATGCGCATGCATCTTTTGGTAGACGCGGACGCAGTTTTCTGCAAAACCACACGATAGGCATGCAAATGGTGCTTTTGGCAGAACGCGCGCGTGGATTTCTACCAAACGACGTGAAAAGCATGCCGATGCTGCTCTTTTTAGCACCCGCACATGGATTTGTGCCAAAACGCGTTTTAAGCATGCGCATGCATCTTTTGGTAGACGCGGACGCAGTTTTCTGCAAAACCACACGATATGCATGCAAATGGTGCTTTTGGCAGAACGCGCGCGTGGATTTCTACCAAACGACGTGAAAAGCATGCCGATGCTGCTCTTTTTAACATCCGCACATGGATTTGTGCCAAAACGCGTTTTTAGCATGCGCATGCATCTTTTGGTAGATGCGGACGCAGTTTTCTGCAAAACCACACGATATGCATGCAAATCGTGCTTTTGGCAGAACGCGCGCGTGGATTTCTACCAAACGACGTGAAAAGCATGCCGATGCTGCTCTTTTTAGCATCCGCACATGGATTTGTGCCAAAGCGCGTTTTAAGCATGCGCATGCATCTTTTGGTAGACGCGGACGCAGTTTTCTGCAAAACCACACGATAGGCATGCAAATGGTGCTTTTGGCAGAACGCGCGCGTGGATTTCTACCAAACAACGTGAAAAGCATGCCGATGCTGCACTTTTTAGCACCCGCACATGGATTTGTGCCAAAACGCGTTTTTAGCATGCGCATGCATCTTTTCGTAGACGCGGACACAGTTTTCTGCAAAACCACAAGATAGGCATGCAAATGGTGCTTTTGGCAGAACGCGCGCGTGGATTTCTACCAAACAACGTGAAAAGCATGCCGATGCTGCTCTTTTTAACATCCGCACATGGATTTGTGCCAAAGCGCGTTTTAAGCATGCGCATGCATCTTTTGGTAGACGCGGACGCAGTTTTCTGCAAAACCACACGATATGCATGCAAATGGTGCTTTTGGCAGAACGCGCGCGTGGATTTCTACCAAACGACGTGAAAATCATGCCGATGCTGCTCTTTTTAACATCCGCACATGGATTTGTGCCAAAGCGCGTTTTAAGCATGCGCATGCATCTATTGGTAGACGCGGACGCAGTTTTCTGCAAAACCACACAATAGGCATGCAAATGGTGCTTTTGGCAGAACGCGCTCGTGTATTTCTACCAAACGACGTGAAAAGCATGCCGATGCTGCTCTTTTTAGCACCCGCACATGGATTTGTGCCAAAACGCGTTTTTAGCATGCGCATGCATCTTTTGGTAGACGCGGACGCAGTTTTCTGCAAAACCACACGATATGCATGCAAATGGTGCTTTTGGCAGAACGCGCGCGTGGATTTCTACCAAACGACGTGAAAAGCATGCCGATGCTGCTCTTTTTAGCATCCGCACATGGATTTGTGCCAAAGCGCGTTTTAAGCATGCGCATGCATCTTTTGGTAGACGCGGACGCAGTTTTCTGCAAAACCACACGATAGGCATGCAAATGGTGCTTTTGGCAGAACGCGCGCGTGGATTTCTACCAAACGACGTGAAAAGCATGCCGATGCTGCTCTTTTTAGCACCCGCACATGGATTTGTGCCAAAACGCGTTTTAAGCATGCGCATGCATCTTTTGGTAGACGCGGACGCAGTTTTCTGCAAAACCACACGATATGCATGCAAATGGTGCTTTTGGCAGAACGCGCGCGTGGATTTCTACCAAACGACGTGAAATACATGCCGATGCTGCTCTTTTTAACATTCGCACATGGATTTGTGCCAGAGCGCGTTTTAAGCATGCGCATGCATCTTTTGGTAGACGCGGACGCAGTTTTCTGCAAAACCACACGATAGGCATGCAAATGGTGCTTTTGGCAGAACGCGCGCGTGGATTTCTACCAAACGACGTGAAAAGCATGCCGATGCTGCTCTTTTTAGCATCCGCACATGGATTTGTGCCAAAACGCGTTTTATGCATGCGCATGCATCTTTTGGTAGACGCGGACGCAGTTTTCTGCAAAAACACACGATATGCATGCAAATGGTGCTTTTGGCAGAACGCGCGCGTGGATTTCTACCAAACGACGTGAAAAGCATGCCGATGCTGCTCTTTTTAACATCCGCACATGGATTTGTGCCAAAACGCGTTTTTAGCATGCGCATGCATCTTTTGGTAGACGCGGACGCAGTTTTCTGCAAAACCACACGATAGGCATGCAAATGGTGCTTTTGGCAGAACGCGCGCGTGGATTTCTACCAAACGACGTGAAAAGCATGCCGATGCTGCTCTTTTTAACATCCGCACATGGATTTGTGCCAAAACGCGTTTTAGCATGCGCATGCATCTTTTGGTAGACGCGGACGCAGTTTTCTGCAAAACCACACGATATGCATGCAAATGGTGCTTTTGGCAGAACGCGCGTGTGGATGTCTACCAAACGACGTGAAAAGCATGCCGATGCTGCTCTTTTTAGCACCCGGACATGGATTTGTGCCAAAACGCGTTTTAAGCATGCGCATGCATCTTTTGGTAGACGCGGACGCAGTTTTCTGCAAAACCACACGATATGCATGCAAATGGTGCTTTTGGCAGAACGCGCGCGTGGATTTCTACCAAACGACGTGAAAAGCATGCCGATGCTGCTCTTTTTAACATCCGCACATGGATTTGTGCCAAAACGCGTTTTTAGCATGCGCATGCATCTTTTGGTAGACGCGGACGCAGTTTTCTGCAAAACCACACGATATGCATGCAAATCGTGCTTTTGGCAGAACGCGCGCGTGGATTTCTACCAAACGACGTGAAAAGCATGCCGATGCTGCTCTTTTTAGCATCCGCACATGGATTTGTGCCAAAACGCGTTTTTAGCATGCGCATGCATCTTTTGGTAGACGCGGACGCAGTTTTCTGCAAAACCACACGATAGGCATGCAAATGGTGCTTTTGGCAGAACGCGCGCGTGGATTTCTACCAAACAACGTGAAAAGCATGCCGATGCTGCTCTTTTTAACATCCGCACATGGATTTGTGCCAAAGCGCGTTTTAAGCATGCGCATGCATCTTTTGGTAGACGCGGACGCAGTTTTCTGCAAAACCACACGATAGGCATGCAAATGGTGCTTTTGGCAGAACGCGCGCGTGGATTTCTACCAAACGACGTGAAAAGCATGCCGATGCTGCTCTTTTTAGCACCCGCACATGGATTTGTGCCAAAACGCGTTTTAAACATGCGCATGCATCTTTTGGTAGACGCGGACGCAGTTTTCTGCAAAACCACACGATAGGCATGCAAATGGTGCTTTTGGCAGAACGCGCGCGTGGATTTCTACCAAACGACGTGAAAAGCATGCCGATGCTGCTCTTTTTAGCACCCGCACATGGATTTGTGCCAAAACGCGTTTTTAGCATGCGCATGCATCTTTTGGTAGACGCGGACGCAGTTTTCTGCAAAACCACACGATATGCATGCAAATGGTGCTTTTGGCAGAACGCGCGCGTGGATTTCTACCAAACGACGTGAAAAGCATGCCGAGGCTGCTCTTTTTAACATCCGCACATGAATTTGTGCCAAAACGCGTTTTTAGCATGCGCATGCATCTTTTGGTAGACGCGGACGCAGTTTTCTGCAAAACCACACGATATGCATGCAAATGGTGCTTTTGGCAGAACGCGCGCGTGGATTTCTACCAAACGACGTGAAAAGCATGCCGATGCTGCTCTTTTTAGCACCCGCACATGGATTTGTGCCAAAACGCGTTTTAAGCATGCGCATGCATCTTTTGGTAGACGCGGACGCAGTTTTCTGCAAAACCACACGATATGCATGCAAATGGTGCTTTTGGCAGAACGCGCGCGTGGATTTCTACCAAACGACGTGAAAAGCATGCCGATGCTGCTCTTTTTAGCACCCGCACATGGATTTGTGCCAAAACGCGTTTTATGCATGCGCATGCATATTTTGGTAGACGCGGACGCAGTTTTCTGCAAAACCACACGATATGCATGCAAATGGTGCTTTTGGCAGAACGCGCGCGTGGATTTCTACCAAACGACGTGAAAAGCATGCCGATGCTGCTCTTTTTAACATCCGCACATGGATTTGTGCCAAAACGCGTTTTTAGCATGCGCATGCATCTTTTGGTAGACGCGGACGCAGTTTTCTGCAAAACCACACGATAGGCATGCAAATGGTGCTTTTGGCAGAACGCGCGCGTGGATTTCTACCAAACGACGTGAAAAGCATGCCGATGCTGCTCTTTTTAGCATCCGCACATGGATTTGTGCCAAAGCGCGTTTTAAGCATGCGCATGCATCTTTTGGTAGACGCGGACGCAGTTTTCTGCAAAACCACACGATAGGCATGCAAATGGTGCTTTTGGCAGAACGCGCGCGTGGATTTCTACCAAACGACGTGAAAAGCATGCCGATGCTGCTCTTTTTAGCACCCGCACATGGATTTGTGCCAAAACGCGTTTTATGCATGCGCATGCATATTTTGGTAGACGCGGACGCAGTTTTCTGCAAAACCACACGATATGCATGCAAATGGTGCTTTTGGCAGAACGCGCGCGTGGATTTCTACCAAACGACGTGAAAAGCATGCCGATGCTGCTCTTTTTAACATCCGCACATGGATTTGTGCCAAAACGCGTTTTTAGCATGCGCATGCATCTTTTGGTAGACGCGGACGCAGTTTTCTGCAAAACCACACGATAGGCATGCAAATGGTGCTTTTGGCAGAACGCGCGCGTGGATTTCTACCAAACGACGTGAAAAGCATGCCGATGCTGCTCTTTTTAGCATCCGCACATGGATTTGTGCCAAAGCGCGTTTTAAGCATGCGCATGCATCTTTTGGTAGACGCGGACGCAGTTTTCTGCAAAACCACACGATAGGCATGCAAATGGTGCTTTTGGCAGAACGCGCGCGTGGATTTCTACCAAACAACGTGAAAAGCATGCCGATGCTGCTCTTTTTAACCTCCGCACATGGATTTGTGCCAAAGCGCGTTTTAAGCATGCGCATGCATCTTTTGGTAGACGCGGACGCAGTTTTCTGCAAAACCACACGATATGCATGCAAATGGTGCTTTTGGCAGAACGCGCGCGTGGATTTCTACCAAACGACGTGAAAAGCATGCCGATGCTGCTCTTTTTAACATCCGCACATGGATTTGTGCCAAAGCGCGTTTTAAGCATGCGCATGCATCTTTTGGTAGACGCGGACGCAGTTTTCTGCAAAACCACACAATAGGCATGCAAATGGTGCTTTTGGCAGAACGCGCGTGTGGATTTCTACCAAACGACGTGAAAAGCATGCCGATGCTGCTCTTTTTAGCACCCGCACATGGATTTGTGCCAAAACGCGTTTTAAGCATGCGCATGCATCTTTTGGTAGACGCGGACGCAGTTTTCTGCAAAACCACACTATATGCATGCAAATGGTGCTTTTGGCAGAACGCGCGCGTGGATTTCTACCAAACGACGTGAAAAGCATGCCGATGCTGCTCTTTTTAACATCCGCACATGGATTTGTGCCAAAACGCGTTTTTAGCATGCGCATGCATCTTTTGGTAGATGCGGACGCAGTTTTCTGCAAAACCACACGATATGCATGCAAATCGTGCTTTTGGCAGAACGCGCGCGTGGATTTCTACCAAACGACGTGAAAAGCATGCCGATGCTGCTCTTTTTAGCATCCGCACATGGATTTGTGCCAAAGCGCGTTTTAAGCATGCGCATGCATCTTTTGGTAGACGCGGACGCAGTTTTCTGCAAAACCACACGATAGGCATGCAAATGGTGCTTTTGGCAGAACGCGCGCGTGGATTTCTACCAAACAACGTGAAAAGCATGCCGATGCTGCACTTTTTAGCACCCGCACATGGATTTGTGCCAAAACGCGTTTTTAGCATGCGCATGCATCTTTTGGTAGACGCGGACACAGTTTTCTGCAAAACCACAAGATAGGCATGCAAATGGTGCTTTTGGCAGAACGCGCGCGTGGATTTCTACCAAACAACGTGAAAAGCATGCCGATGCTGCTCTTTTTAACATCCGCACATGGATTTGTGCCAAAGCGCGTTTTAAGCATGCGCATGCATCTTTTGGTAGACGCGGACGCAGTTTTCTGCAAAACCACACGATATGCATGCAAATGGTGCTTTTGGCAGAACGCGCGCGTGGATTTCTACCAAACGACGTGAAAATCATGCCGATGCTGCTCTTTTTAACATCCGCACATGGATTTGTGCCAAAGCGCGTTTTAAGCATGCGCATGCATCTATTGGTAGACGCGGACGCAGTTTTCTGCAAAACCACACAATAGGCATGCAAATGGTGCTTTTGGCAGAACGCGCTCGTGTATTTCTACCAAACGACGTGAAAAGCATGCCGATGCTGCTCTTTTTAGCACCCGCACATGGATTTGTGCCAAAACGCGTTTTTAGCATGCGCATGCATCTTTTGGTAGACGCGGACGCAGTTTTCTGCAAAACCACACGATATGCATGCAAATGGTGCTTTTGGCAGAACGCGCGCGTGGATTTCTACCAAACGACGTGAAAAGCATGCCGATGCTGCTCTTTTTAGCATCCGCACATGGATTTGTGCCAAAGCGCGTTTTAAGCATGCGCATGCATCTTTTGGTAGACGCGGACGCAGTTTTCTGCAAAACCACACGATAGGCATGCAAATGGTGCTTTTGGCAGAACGCGCGCGTGGATTTCTACCAAACGACGTGAAAAGCATGCCGATGCTGCTCTTTTTAACATCCGCACATGGATTTGTGCCAAAACGCGTTTTTAGCATGCGCATGCATCTTTTGGTAGAGGCGGACGCAGTTTCCTGCAAAACCACACGATAGGCATGCAAATGGTGCTTTTGGCAGAACGCGCGCGTGGATTTCTACCAAACGACGTGAAAAGCATGCCGATGCTGCTCTTTTTAGCACCCGCACATGGATTTGTGCCAAAACGCGTTTTAAGCATGCGCATGCATCTTTTGGTAGACGCGGACGCAGTTTTCTGCAAAACCACACGATATGCATGCAAATGGTGCTTTTGGCAGAACGCGCGCGTGGATTTCTACCAAACGACGTGAAAAGCATGCCGATGCTGCTCTTTTTAACATCCGCACATGGATTTGTGCCAAAGCGCGTTTTAAGCATGCGCATGCATCTTTTGGTAGACGCGGACGCAGTTTTCTGCAAAACCACACGATAGGCATGCAAATGGTGCTTTTGGCAGAACGCGCGCGTGGATTTCTACCAAACGACGTGAAAAGCATGCCGATGCTGCTCTTTTTAGCACCCGCACATGGATTTGTGCCAAAACGCGTTTTTAGCATGCGCATGCATCTTTTGGTAGACGCGGACGCAGTTTTCTGCAAAACCACACGATATGCATGCAAATGGTGCTTTTGGCAGAACGCGCCCGTGGATTTCTACCAAACGACGTGAAAAGCATGCCGATGCTGCTCTTTTTAGCATCCGCACATGGATTTGTGCCAAAGCGCGTTTTAAGCATGCGCATGCATCTTTTGGTAGACGCGGACGCAGTTTTCTGCAAAACCACACGATAGGCATGCAAATGGTGCTTTTGGCAGAACGCGCGCGTGGATTTCTACCAAACGACGTGAAAAGCATGCCGATGCTGCTCTTTTTAACATCCGCACATGGATTTGTGCCAAAGCGCGTTTTAAGCATGCGCATGCATCTTTTGGTAGACGCGGACGCAGTTTTCTGCAAAACCACACGATAGGCATGCAAATGGTGCTTTTGGCAGAACGCGCGCGTGGATTTCTACCAAACGACGTGAAAAGCATGCCGATGCTGCTCTTTTTAGCACCCGCACATGGATTTGTGCCAAAACGCGTTTTTAGCATGCGCATGCATCTTTTGGTAGACGCGGACGCAGTTTTCTGCAAAACCACACGATATGCATGCAAATGGTGCTTTTGGCAGAACGCGCGCGTGGATTTCTACCAAGCGACGTGAAAAGCATGCCGATGCTGCTCTTTTTAACATCCGCACATGGATTTGTGCCAAAACGCGTTTTAGCATGCGCATGCATCTTTTGGTAGACGCGGACGCAGTTTTCTGCAAAACCACACGATATGCATGCAAATGGTGCTTTTGGCAGAACGCGCGCGTGGATGTCTACCAAACGACGTGAAAAGCATGCCGATGCTGCTCTTTTTAGCACCCGCACATGGATTTGTGCCAAAACGCGTTTTAAGCATGCGCATGCATCTTTTGGTAGACGCGGACGCAGTTTTCTGCAAAACCACACGATATGCATGCAAATGGTGCTTTTGGCAGAACGCGCGCGTGGATTTCTACCAAACGACGTGAAAAGCATGCCGATGCTGCTCTTTTTAGCACCCGCACATGGTTGTGCCAAAACGCGTTTTATGCATGCGCATGCATCTTTTGGTAGACGCAGACGCAGTTTTCTGCAAAAACACACGATATGCATGCAAATGGTGCTTTTGGCAGAACGCGCGCGTGGATTTCTACCAAACGACGTGAAAAGCATGCCGATGCTGCTCTTTTTACCATCCGCACATGGATTTGTGCCAAAACGCGTTTTTAGCATACGCATGCATCTTTTGGTAGACGCGGACGCAGTTTTCTGCAAAACCACACGATAGGCATGCAAATGGTGCTTTTGGCAGAACGCGCGCGTGGATTTCTTACCAAACGACGTGAAAAGCATGCCGATGCTGCTCTTTTTAGCACCCGCACATGGATTTGTGCCAAAACGCGTTTAAGCATGCGCATGCATCTTTTGGTAGACGCGGACGCAGTTTTCTGCAAAACCACACTATATGCATGCAAATGGTGCTTTTGGCAGAACGCGCGCGTGGATTTCTACCAAACGACGTGAAAAGCATGCCGATGCTGCTCTTTTAACATCCGCACATGGATTTGTGCAAAGCGCGTTTTAAGCATGCGCATGCATCTTTGGTAGACCCGGACGCAGTTTTCTGCAAAACCACACAATAGGCATGCAAATGGTGCTTTTGGCAGAACGCGCGTGTGGATTTACTACCAAACGACGTGAAAGCATGCCGATGCTGCTCTTTTTAACATCCGCACATGGATTTGTGCCAAAACGCGTTTTTAGCATGCGCATGCATCTTTTGGTAGACGCGGACGCAGTTTCTGCAAAACCACACGATATGCATGCAAATCGTGCTTTTGGCAGAACGCGCGCGTGGATTTCTACCAAACGACGTGAAAAGCATGCCGATGCTGCTCTTTTTAGCATCCGCACATGGATTTGTGCCAAAGCGCGTTTTAAGCATGCGCATGCATCTTTTGGTAGACGCGGACGCAGTTTTCTGCAAAACCACACGATAGGCATGCAAATGGTGCTTTTGGCAGAACGCGCGCGTGGATTTCTACCAAACAATGTGAAAAGCATGCCGATGCTGCTCTTTTTAGCACCCGCACATGGATTTGTGCCAAAACGCGTTTTTAGCATGCGCATGCATCTTTTGGTAGACGCGGACGCAGTTTTCTGCAAAACCACACGATAGGCATGCAAATGGTGCTTTTGGCAGAACGCGCGCGTGGATTTCTACCAAACAACGTGAAAAGCATGCCGATGCTGCTCTTTTTAACATCCGCACATGGATTTGTGCCAAGCGCGTTTTAAGCATGCGCATGCATCTTTTGGTAGACGCGGACGCAGTTTTCTGCAAAACCACACGATAGGCATGCAAATGGTGCTTTTGGCAGAACGCGCGCGTGGATTTCTACCAAACGACGTGAAAAGCATGCCGATGCTGCTCTTTTAGCACCGCACATGGATTTGTGCCAAAGCGCGTTTTAAACATGCGCATGCATCTTTTGGTAGACGCGGACGCAGTTTTCTGCAAAACCACCCGATATGCATGCAAATGTGCTTTTGGCAGAACGCGCGCGTGGATTTCTACCAAACGACGTGAAAAGCATGCCGATGCTGCTCTTTTTAGCACCCGCACATGGATTTGTGCCAAAACGCGTTTTATGCATGCGCATGCATCTTTGGTAGACGCGGACGCAGTTTTCTGCAAAACCACACGATATGCATGCAAATGGTGCTTTTGGCAGAACGCGCGCGTGGATTGGCTACCAAACGACGTGAAAAGCATGCCGATGCTGCTCTTTTTAACATCCGCACATGGATTTGTGCCAAAACGCGTTTTTAGCATGCGCATGCATCTTTTGGTAGACGCGGACGCAGTTTTCTGCAAAACCACACGATAGGCATGCAAATGGTGCTTTTGGCAGAACGCGCGCGTGGATTTCTACCAAACGACGTGAAAAGCATGCCGATGCTGCTCTTTTTAGCATCCGCACATGATTTGTGCCAAAGCGCGTTTAAGCATGCGCATGCATCTTTTGGTAGACCCACACGCAGTTTTCTGCAAAACCACACGATAGGCATGCAAAATGGTGCTTTTGGCAGAACGCGCGCGTGAATTTCTACCAAACGACGTGAAAAGCATGCCGATGCTGCTCTTTTTAGCACCCGCACATGGATTTGTGCCAAAACGCGTTTTAAGCATGCGCATGCATCTTTTGGTAGACGCGGACGCAGTTTTCTGCAAAACCACACAATAGGCATGCAAATGGTGCTTTTGGCAGAACGCGCGTGTGGATTTCTACCAAACGACGTGAAAAGCATGCCGATGCTGCTCTTTTTAGCACCCGCACATGGATTTGTGCCAAAACGCGTTTTAAGCATGCGCATGCATCTTTTGGTAGACGCGGACGCAGTTTTCTGCAAAACACACGATATGCATGCAAATGGTGCTTTTGCAGAACGCGCGCGTGGATTTCTACCAAACGACGTGAAAAGCATGCCGATGCTGCTCTTTTTAACATCCGCACATGGATTTGTGCCAAAACCGCGTTTTTTAGCATGCGCATGCATCTTTTGGTAGACGCGGACGCAGTTTTCTGCAAAACCACACGATATGCATGCAAATCGTGCTTTTGGCAGAACGCGCGCGTGGATTTCTACAAACGACGTGAAAAGCATGCCGATGCTGCTCTTTTTAGCATCCGCACATCGATTTGTGCCAAAGCGCGTTTTAAGCATGCGCATGCATCTTTTGGTAGAAGCGGACTCAGTTTCTGCAAAACCACACGATAGGCATGCAAATGGTGCTTTTGGCAGAATGCGCGCGTGGATTTCTACCAAACAACGTGAAAAGCATGCCGATGCTGCTCTTTTTAGCACCCGCACATGGATTTGTGCCAAAACGCGTTTTTAGCATGCGCATGCATCTTTTGGTAGACGCGGACGCAGTTTTCTGCAAAACCACACGATAGGCATGCAAATGGTGCTTTTGGCAGAACGCGCGCGTGGATTTCTACCAAACAACGTGAAAAGCATGCCGATGCTGGTCTTTTTAACATCCGCCACATGGATTTGTGCCAAAGCGCGTTTTAAGCATGCGCATGCATCTTTTGGTAGACGCGGACGCAGTTTTCTGCAAAACCACACGATAGGCATGCAAATGGTGCTTTTGGCAGAACGCGCGCGTGGATTTCTACCAAAGGACGTGAAAAGCATGCCGATGCTGCTCTTTTTAGCACCCGCACATGGATTTGTGCCAAAGCGCGTTTAAACATGCGCATGCATCTTTTGGTAGACGCGGACGCAGTTTCTGCAAAACCACACGTAGGCATGCAAATGGTGCTTTTGGCAGAACGCGCGCGTGGATTTCTACCAAACGACGTGAAAAGCATGCCGATGCTGCTCTTTTTAGCACCCGCACATGGATTTGTGCCAAAACGCGTTTTTAGCATGCGCATGCATCTTTTGGTAGACGCGGACGCAGTTTTCTGCAAAACCACACGATATGCATGCACATGTGCTTTTGGCAGAACGCGCGCGTGGATTTCTACCAAACGACGTGAAAAGCATGCCGATGCTGCTCTTTTTAACATCCGCACATGGATTTGTGCCAAAAACGCGTTTTTAGCATGCGCATGCATCTTTTGGTAGACGCGGACGCAGTTTTCTGCAAAACCACACGATATGCATGCTAATGGTGCTTTTGGCAGAACGCGCGCGTGGATTTCTACCAAACGACGTGAAAAGCATGCCGATGCTGCTCTTTTTTGCACCCGCACATGGATTTGTGCCAAAACGCGTTTTAAGCATGCGCATGCATCTTTTGGTAGACGCGACGCAGTTTTCTGCAAAACCACACGATATGCATGCAAATGGTGCTTTTGGCAGAACGCGCGCGTGGATTTCTACCAAACGACGTGAAAAGCATGCCGATGCTGCTCTTTTTAAGCACCCGCACATGGATTTGTGCCAAAACGCGTTTTATGCATGCGCATGCATCTTTTGGTAGACGCGGGACGCAGTTTTCTGCAAAACCACACGATATGCATGCAAATGGTGCTTTTGGCAGAACGCGCGCGTGGATTTCTACCAAACGACGTGAAAAGCATGCCGATGCTGCTCTTTTAACATCCGCACATGGATTTGTGCCAAAAGCGTTTTTAGCATGCGCATGCATCTTTTGGTAGACGCGGACGCAGTTTTCTGCAAAACCACACGATAGGCATGCAAATGGTGCTTTTGGCAGAACGCGCGCGTGGATTTCTACCAAACGACGTGAAAAGCATGCCGATGCTGCTCTTTTTAGCATCCGCACATGGATTTGTGCCAAAGCGCGTTTTAAGCATGCGCATGCATCTTTGGTAGACCCACACGCAGGTTTTCTGCAAAACCACACGATAGGCATGCAAATGGTGCTTTTGGCAGAACGCGCGCGTGGATTTCTACCAAACAACGTGAAAAGCATGCCGATGCTGCTCTTTTTAACATCCGCACATGGATTTGTGCCAAAGCGCGTTTTAGCATGCGCATGCATCTTTTGGTAGACGCGGACGCACTTTTCTGCAAAACCACACGATATGCATGCAAATGGTGCTTTTGGCAGAACGCGCGCGTAGGATTTCTACCAAACGACGTGAAAGCATGCCGATGCTGCTCTTTTTTAACATCCGCACATGGATTTGTGCAAAGCGCGTTTTAAGCATGCGCATGCATCTTTTGGTAGACGCGGACGCAGTTTTCTGCAAAACCACACAATAGGCATGCAAATGGTGCTTTTGGCAGAACGCGCGTGTGGATTTCTACCAAACGACGTGAAAAGCATGCCGATGCTGCTCTTTTTAGCAACCCGCCATGGATTTGTGCCAAAACGCGTTTTAAGCATGCGCATGCATCTTTTGGTAGACGCGGACGCAGTTTTCTGCAAAACCACACGATATGCATGCAAATGGTGCTTTTGGCAGAACGCGCGCGTGGATTTCTACCAAACGACGTGAAAAGCATGCCGATGCTGCTCTTTTTAACATCCGCACATGGATTTGTGCCAAAGCGCGTTTTAAGCATGCGCATGCATCTTTGGTAGACGCGGACGCAGTTTTCTGCAAAACCACATAATAGGCATGCAAATGGTGCTTTTGGCAGAACGCGCTCGTGGATTTCTACCAAACGACGTGAAAAGCATGCCGATGCTGCTATTTTTAGCACCCGCACATGGATTTGTGCCAAAACGCGTTTTTAGCATGCGCATGCATCTTTTGGTAGACGCGGACGCAGTTTTCTGCAAAACCACACGATAGGCATGCAAA